>NC_043018.1:23310553-23313053 GCF_006345805.1 Octopus sinensis
TAAATGTGGTGCTTCGTTTTGATTGGAAGAATCATTATAGTATTTGACAAAATGTTTTGCATTGTTTGTTCTTACTGTCTACTTTCTGAGTTCAAATCCTACCAATGTTAACTGTGCTTTCATTCTTCTGGGCTCCACAAAATAAATTACAACCCTACAACAAGGGTCAGTTTATATCCACCCTGTATACCCATCGACTTCTTTCTGACACTCCCCGAGTGTATACCCTTCAACATCATTATTAGCCCTCTGTAATATTTTATACCACTCCCTTTTTGTATACCTTCCACTATCATTGTTATCCCTTTTTTTTTTACTTTGCCTTGACATTCTCTTTTTATACCCACCTTCATTGTTGTTATCCCATCTCATCTGTTACAGGACTGACTTCAAAGGCAAGCTGTCGATGAGTGAGCTTATTGCGGCCTTTCTCCAGTTCCACGCCCTCATACACCTCAAAGCTGGTAGGATGCAAATTTGTTTTTATATTCCTTAACCCTTTCGTTACTATATTTCTGACCAAATTACACCCCTTATGTGTTTCAATTAATTTCTAACGTAATCATAAATTTAGTCTGGTTTCATTAAACAACTATAACTTTTTTATTTATCGATATATCAATCTGATTTTTGGAAGATAATTTAATGAAATATTCTCAACCAATTCTATACTATAATTTTTGTTACAAAGTGACTCTAATTGCAGGTAGATACAGGTAAATTCCACAAAATATAAAATTATTAAAATTTTGTTCAAACATCGCTATAGAAAATGGGTTATTAGCTAATATTCAATTGGGTATACAACAAAATTTTACGATAGAATTTGTTATTCTGGGTAACTTTCTGATACCCATAATAATATTTACGGCAAAATAGTCTTAATTTCATTTAAGGTTGAGGGAAACCACAAACTATCGTTTCTTTTGCTTTGTTTACGTTTAGCGTAACGGTTCATCTCCGCTGTAATGATTTCAAATAGGCTCATTCGAAAAAGTAAATAGAAATAGTCTAAGGCTTTACTCTTCTGGGAAAGTCTGTGGCTTGGTCCAGTTTCTTCAGAGAAATCACCGAAAGAAACAGTTTTTAAATTTTCACTCCATTCAGGTGCCAATTCGTTTTCTTTATCGCTATCGGAGATCTCAGATTCACTGTTTTCACTTTCGGAAAATGAAACATCAGATTCATTATCAAATACCACATGCTTTTTTTTTTCAGTCATAGAGTTAGATTTATGAAGGTCTTCAGTAGAAAATCCTTCGAATTCTGACTCGCTGCTTGATATAATGAAATTCGTATCCATTTTTTGTCAGAATTACAAATTTTGAAAACACAATAGGAACAAATTTCGGAAAAAAATCTCCCAAAATTCAAGGAATTAAAATTACACTTCGATTATTGTACAAAACTGTAGTTGAACTGTTTACGAAGTATAATACGTGTTTTCACGAATGTACTGAAGAGATTTGCTCTGATATTATCATTTAAATATGAATAGGTAAATTCGGGCGGCTTTGGGCGGTTTGGTTTCATAAACCAAAATTTTGTTCGGGCGGCTTTGGGCGGTTTGGTAACGAAAGGGTTAATACTTTTATATTCCTAAATAATCTACAAGGAAAGAGAAGTGGGTAGATAATTATGTAAGATTAGTAGGGTTAAGTAAGATAATTGATTCATTGCTTAATTAATGTTTGGAACATAATTGAACAAAAGGCATGTGTTAGTATGTTAGAATGGTGTTTGGAACATAGCAAAAGACAAATATATATATTGTTGCATAAAGATAGTGTTTGGCCCATAGCTTATCAAAAGACATTGTTTATATTAAGATGGTGTTTGGAAGATAATGAGACCCTTATATATTAACATATTAAAACAGTGTTTGAAACAGGACAAATATATATTGGTACAAGATGACGGTATTTGGAAGAATCAAAATCGAAATCAATCAACATCAATGGAAATTGTAGCTGTGATTACCAGTGCCGGTGGCACGTAAGAGAACCATCCGAATGTGACCATTGCCAGCGCCACCCCAACTGGCCTCCGTGCCGGTGGCACGTAAAAAGCACCATCCAATCGTGACCATTGCCAGCCTCGTCTGGCCTTCGTGCCGGTGGCACGTAAAAAGCACCATCTGATCGTGGTCGTTTGCCAGCCTCGTCTGGCACATAAAAAGCACCCAATACACTCACGGAATGGTTAGCGTTAGGAAGGGCACAATTCATTTTGTGCCCCATTTCTTTTAACCCTTTAACATTGAGATTATTCTGAAAAATGTAATGCTTTGTCATCCACATCGTTTTTAATTAATCTTGAATTATTTTGTTGCTTTGAAAATTACAATGATGTGATTGTGTATTTTATAATGGCATTGCCGGGTAAGATGTGATAGGCAGGATCTGGCTGGCAAGAACATAAAGCTGGTAGCATATTAGGGCCAGATATGGCTGGTTTAAACACTAAAGGGTCAATTCTCATTTTTCATCAACAGTTCCGA
>NC_043018.1:23318053-23394841 GCF_006345805.1 Octopus sinensis
TATATAAATACATTTAAATATCTATATACACTTTTGGGCGATCTTTCTGCTACTTGTATATACTTTAGATCTTATATTCGTCCTAAAAAACTTTGTATGGAGTGAAAGGTTACCTCTATGGAAATATATACACACACACTATACATACATCTGTGTATAGATAAATATATAAATACATTTAAATATCTATATACACTTTTGGGCGATCTTTCTGCTACTTGGATATAGGTCTTATATTCGTCCTAAGAAACTTTCCTGTCACACACTCACTCACGCACACGCACACACACACACACACACACACGCACCCTCACACACACGTTAGCTTACAATTTTATTTATATATTTGCGTGTCTATGTGTGTAAAGAGGAAGTGGCAGAGTGAAAGAGTCACTCACTACAAAAAGTGAATTACTTTCACTTTATTCGTTGCACACTGTGTGTGTGCGTGTGGTGTAGGCCACACTAAGAGAAGCATTTGACTTATACACCACAATGTGAGTTTTCTCTAAATTTTGCTTAATTGGGGTTGAAATTTTAAAAACTGGACCTGGCATGACCCGATGCATTCTACTCATAAAAATGCTAGGTAAATTGTAATTGAAGAAATCCTATATTGTAGATTTCTATAAGATACAAAGGGAGGCAGATAAAATCTGCCTTTTATAATAAGAGATATAATATAAATATATATATACCTAAGGTATATAATATATAATGTATATAATATAAATATATATACCTAAGGTATATAATGTATATAATATAAATATATATACCTAATGTATATAATATATAATGTATATAATATAAATATATATACCTAAGGTATATAATATATAACGTATATAATATAAATATATATACCTAAGGTATATAATGTATATAATATAAATATATATACCTAAGGTATATAATATATAAATATATATATACCTAAGGTATATATATATAATGTATATAATATATAATGTATATAATATAAATATATATACCTAAGGTATATAATATATAATGTATATAATATAAATATATATACCTAAGGTATATAATATATAATGTATATAATATAAATATATATACCTAAGGTATATAATATATAATGTATATAATATAAATATATATACCTAAAGTATATAATATATAATGTATATAATATAAATATATATACCTAAAGTATATAATATATAATGTATATAATATATATATACACACATACATACACACATAAATTAGGTATATGGTATACATTATCAACAGAAGCTGTATTGATATAGATAAGTAATATTTATCCCTACTTAAATATGAATGTTCTGATAGACCAAACTATCCTGCAGTGTTTACCATGAGAGAGACTCTCCTGCTGATGGGAAGATAAATCCCCCACCATCTCCACCACTGGGACTATCAGATCACGTGATTTTGATCTTCCTTGGTCTTATGAGTGATTGATGCTCGACCGCTAGAGATAGACAAAACCAAGGAGTTATCTCCCTGCTTGCAGTAGGAGTATATTTTGCATCAAAAAGCCAATAAAAGAGGTTTCCCTCATGGTAACAACCACAGTATAGTTTGTTCTAACACAGCATCCACATTTAAGTGGGGATAAATATTATCTCTTTCTAATATATAAATAGGAAATAGTGGCATAACAAGGTACCAATTTTTGCTGGAAATAGCAATAACATGCATACATATAACATATTATTCTTTACATATAAGATATAAAATATAGTAATATATAAGGATACCAGTAATTATTATAAAAAACATGAATAAAAATTGGTAAAATAACTTACAGCTGTTTCAGCCAATAGATAAAAATTCTTCATTCTACCTTTATTACTCAAGTGGATTGAGGTAATAGGTAGATGAACATGAGGTACTTGTATATATCTCTAGGCTTCATCAGAGATTATAAAATACAAATGTTAAGTTATAATAAATGTAAGTATAAATATAAAATAAACAAAATATACACACATTTGAATATATATATAAATGTGTGCTTATATGCATGCACCCCCCCCCCACACACACATGCATACATATTTACTTATTAGAGCAAAGTCCTCTCTTCTCCCTATAGAACAGTGGTTTTCAACAAGGGTTCCGCCAGTACAGTCCATGGGTTCCGCAAGAAGTTACAAAAATGCTAATATCGACAGTAATTTTTAATTCTCCTGTGCAGATATGTGTGCATAGGACAATTAAATTATTGCACAGGGTTCCTCGAGCCAGTGAAATGTTTTCTTGGGGTTCCGCTCCAGCAAAAAGTTTAAAAAGCACTGCTATAGAATATTCTGTAAAATGTATAGCAGATATATATATATTTGTCTGTGTGTATACACACATAGACTCATATATATTATTGCACATACATATATAAGTAAAGAGAAAAAGAGAGTGTGGAACCATTTTTAAAAAATGTATTTATATTGTTCTGTGTTTTTTTTTTTCTTTTTTCTTTTCCTCTCTCAGTTTTACTTCTGGACATATTGCTACATTATACTCCCAAGCAAGAACAGAAACTTCGAGATTTTTTCACTTTACCTGCTATCAAGATACTTTTGGACTGGTTGTGGTCAGATCCAGTTTATTTCAGTAATAATTTCCTGAAATCTTCAAGGTGAGTTAAAGTAAAAATCTGGTCCCTCTCATCAAATTATTTCTTGCAGAAGTTCTCATGGGTGTGGCAGCTGACTTGGCAGACACCCATAAAGTTATCAACCATCGCACAAACAATAACTCTGAGCACCTCTTCAAACTCCACCCATCTAACACCCGTGGACATATTTACAAAGTAAGAAAACAGCACAGCTCCCATGACTTCAGGAAACATTTTTTCACGCTGAGAGTTGCTGAATCGTGGAACAAACTGCCGGCATCGGTTGTTAGTTGTCGGAGCACTGCATCCTTCAAAACTTCCATGCTTCCTGAGATTCGCCAACACTACACTTGATTTTCTCCCCTCCATACACACACAAGCATGTTCACTTTCCAGACATTTCTACATTACTGCATGTACTTTATATGCACTTTCTGACAAGTTGTGGTGCACCTGAGCACTGTATACAATAATTTCATTATTATTATTATTATTATAGAAGACTTGAGGGTATGCTTCTTGTCCGATAATTTTACTACTCAAACCTGATAGATCAGTCTATTTGTAGCACTATTATTTTGAGTGAAGTAGTTGGGTACCCTATTAGTGGTTGGGTACCCTACTAGTGGTTGGGTACCCTGCTTGTACTTGCTATTACAACAGTACTTCATAATCTTAGCAAGGGGTCTGCTCATCAAAATTATATATGTATGTGCTCTGTTTGATATAGTTCAAATATTACATTGTACAATCTCATCATCATTGTCATTGTTTAACATCCATTTTCCATGGGTTGGACAGTTTGACTGGAGCTGGCCAGCTGGGACTGTCCAGACGCCAATTGTCAGTTGTGGCATGGTTTCTACAGATCAATGCCTTTCCTAGTGCCAGTTCTTCCCAACACCAACTACAGCTAGCTGAATCAAGGAATCCACATAGGCAATAAATGGATTGATGGTTTGCAGCCCAGAATCAAAGCTGCATTATATCCATTATCCAAAACATTGAATGAGCTGGCAGAATCATTAGCATGCCGGGCAAAATGCTTAGTGGTATTTCGTCTGTCTTTACGTTCTGAGTTCAAATTCCGCCGAGATTGACTTTACCTTTCATCCTTTCGGGGTCGATAAATAAAGTACGTTGCGTACTGGGATCGATGTAATCGACAAAATCCCTTTGTCCTTGTTTGTTCCCTCGGTGTTTAGCCCCCTGTGGGCAATAAAGAAATAAATAATTGTCTAATGTGCTCTTCATTTGGTTGAACTCTAATGTACAAGTCAGGAGTGGCTGTGTGGTTAAGAAACTTGCTTCACAACCAAGTGGTCTCATTGTCCCATTGTGCAGCACCTTGGGTAAGTGTCTTCTGCTTATACCTCCCATGGGCAAAGCGTTGTGTGGATTTTGTAGGCAGAATCTGAAAGGAACCCAACGTGTGTGTGTGTGTGTGTGCATGCAACACCTTAGGCAAGTGTCTTCTACTTATAGTTCCATTGGCTAAACCATTGTGTGGATTTGGCAGGTGGAACTTGAAAGAAGCCCAACATGTATGTACCCTTGTCTTGACATTATGCTGTGATGGCTATAAATGAGCATTACCATCAAACAAGCGAGGTTGTTCATTTCCAGTCTTCCATGAAAAATATGTCTGGCCAAGAGAAAAAAAATACTACTTTTTCTTGGAAACAGGTGAAGGTTGGTGACAGGAAAGTCATCCAGCTGAAGGAAAGTCACCTTAACAAATTCCTCCTGACCCATGTGAGCATAAAAAAGTCGACGTTAAATAATAATGAAGTCGGCCAAGAGAGTTGATGACAGCACTGTAATCTAAATGAATAATGCATGGGTGCACGGGAAACTGCTATGGTCTACCACTTGTGAAAGTTGCCCATGGCAGAAGGAATGACTTGTAGCAGGGTCAGAACTCGGGATTTTGGGACCTTAACTAAGTTGGGTCAGAATTCAGAGAGTGTATTGCAGTCAGCTCTAAAAACCGTAATGGTACTATTATAAATGAAACTATTAAATTCCATCAAGGCTGTATATGGCTATGGTACATTCACACTTAGTTTGCACCCCCCCTATCATCATCATCATCATCATCATGAAGGTGAACCAGCAGAGTTGGTAGCATGCTGGGCCATGATTAAGCAACATTTTTTTCTGTCTTTACATTTTGAGTTCAAGTTCCACTGAGGTTGACTTTGCCTTTCATCCTTTCAGGGTCCAATAAGTACCATCGAAATACTGGGGTCAAAGTAATCGACTGACATCCACCTCCCCTAAAATTGCTGGCCTTGTGCCAAAATTACAAAGAATCATTTATTGTCCAAAAATCTGTTGTTGAAAGAAAATTTTTGTTTTCCTATTTTACCTTCTGTAACTCTTTATTTTCTCTTCTGTCCAGTGTCTGGTCAAATTTGTCTAAATTGCTGAACATGGTACAAGAACAACCAGTGAACGGAGAATGTCTTGACCTCTCACAATGTAAGTTATTTTGAACGTCATTTAACTGTTCTGATACCAACCTGTCTGAGACTGGCTCTGGTTCTGTCATACAAACTTTGTTTTAAAGTGATCAAAATTAAAATCTTCCATCAAAATTTCATATTAATTTATGTTCCAAAAACCAGCTTAACTCATTGGCATTTAAATTGGCCGGCAGACACCCATAAAATTATCAGCCATCGTACAAACAATAACTCTGAGCACCTTTTCAAACTCCACCCATCTAACACCCGTGGACATATTTACAAAGTAAGAAAACAGCACAGCTCCCATGACTTCAGGAAACATTTTTTCACGCTGAGAGTTGCTGAAGCATGGAACAAACTGCCGGCATCAGTTGTTAGTTGTCGGAGCACTGCATCCTTCAAAACTTCCATGCTTCCTGAGATTCGCCAACACTACACTTGATTTTCTCCCCTCCATACACACACAAGCATGTATCTGACTCATACATTGTTCGCTTTCCAGACATTTGTACATTACTGCATTATACTTTATATGCACTTTCTGACAAGTTGTGGTGCTCCTGAGCACTGTATACAATAATTTCATTATATTATATTATATTATATCCAGTCAAATATATTCCACCTTTTTTTTATGTTCAAACTGGTCAGATCCTGCTTCTCACACCTACCCTACAATATCGGTCTAAAGATAAACAATCACATCTTTAAAATCTTGAAGCAACAAGATACTGAATGATTAATTTGTAAAAAATGTGAATGAATAAGGATTACATTTGACAAAGTAACCTGAATGCTAAATGGTTAAAAATGACTAAGGTCTTTCGACAAATTCTTCATTAGCTTAATAATTAACTAAAGTAAAGGGCAGCAAGCTGGCAGAAACGTTAGCATGCTGGGCGAAATGCTCAGCGGTATTTTGTCTGCCGTTATGTTCTGAGTTCAAATTCCGCCAAGGTCAACTTTGCCTTTCATTCTTTCAGGGTCGATAAATTAAGTACCAGTTATGCACTGGAGTCGATGTAATCGACTTAATCCGTTTGTCTGTCCTTGTTTGTCCCCTCTGTGTTTAGCTCCTTGTGGGTAGTAAAGAAATAGGTATTTCGTCTGCTGTACGTTCTGAGTTCAAATTCCGCCAGGGTCGACTTTGCTCTTCACCCTTTCGGGCTCGATTAAATAAATACCAGTCACGCACTGGGGTCGATGCAATCAACTTAATCCCATTGTCTGTCCATGTTTGTCCCCTCTGTTTAGCTCCCTGTGGGCAATAAAGAAATAAATTAACTGAAGTAAAGGCCATGTATTTCAACAGAAATATGGCCACAAAAAGGTTAAGGTCTGTTGAGTCCCTCTTCCTTTCTTCACCCCCACATTTTTTTTTTTGACCCTATTAATCCTTTTCTTTCACTCTGTCTTCCTTTCCTGCTGAACCATCATGCTTGGTTATTTAACTTTTCCCAGTTTCACTTCATATTTTCTCTCTTTTTTCAGATTTTGATGTCCCCTTACCTGAAGATTATGATCTAAGGTGCTTTCAACCAATTGAAAAAGCACACAGGTGAGTGTTTTCTCACTCTTCAGTTTTTTTTACCTTCTCTTCATCCTCCATTTTTGTTTACCTGCTCTTACCTACTGATTGCAGGTAACAGATAACGGTTCAGTAAAGGAAGGACCAGCTTCCACCACACTGCTACCACCACTACCACCATTACAATTACTTCAGTCACCACTCACTACACTACCACCAATACAGCCAACACACACTACTCACTACTGTAACCATATACCATGACCACCACCAGTACACCCTACACGCAGAACACACACCCTTGTTTTTTTGTATCATCTATCTGGATGTTTTGTTGTCCCTTTTTGTATCACCTATTTATCCTGATGTTTTGCGTTCTTGTCCTATTTTGTATTTTATATACATGTGTGTGTGTGTATATATATATGTGTGTGTGTGTATATATGTGTGTGTATATATATATATATATATATATGTATATACACACACACACAGAGTATCCGGGTATCCGGAAGACCATTGTATTTACGAACCCTGCCATTTGTCTCTCTCTGTTTTCTCTGTGCAGTAATTACAGCTTTGATGCCGAAACTGTTCCGACCGAGATAGAAATACAACTCCGAGCTTTACGCTTGATTAATCATGGCAAATGGATTGTTGAGAAATGTTCAGAGTAAGTTGAAATCTTGTTTTTTTCTCTCTCTTTCTCTCTCTTGTAGGTTGGGTCTTCTTATTCCAACAGAAAACAAATGGATCTGTTTTTAACACGTCTAACCCTGGTCTGTGTGTACAGTTAACCCTTTAGCATTCAGCTTATTCCAGTGCTTTTCAAACATTTTGCTGGAGCGGAACCCCAAGGAAACATTCCACTGGCTTGAGGAACCCCCGTGCAATAATTTAATAGTTTTATGTACACATATCTGCACAGGAGAATTAAAAATTACTGCCGATTTTAGCAATTTTGTAACTTCTTGCGGAACCCCTGGACTGTACTGGCGGAACCCTGGTTGAAAACCACTGGCTTATTCTTTCAAATGTAATGCTTATTAATTCACATTGTACTCAAGACGACCTCATCTTCCACAACAGAAGCGTTAATGCCACGCCCTCTGATGAAGAGGTCTGGCCTGCAAGAGCCTTGTGCCGGTGCCATGTAAAAGCTCTCATGCTGGGGCCACGTTAAATGTATCCAACATGCTCTGTAAAGTGGTTGGTGGTATGAAAGGCATCCAGCCTTAGAGATCAAGCCAAATCAGATTGGAACCTGGTGCAGCTCTCCTGCTTACCAGTTATGGTCAAACCATCCAACCCATGCCAGCATGGAAAATGGACGTTAAAGGCTGATGATGATGATGGTTGTTTTGAATTAATCAAGCATTTTCTCATACCTTTGAGATTTTAATAATGTTATTGTTTACTTTTAGAATGGCATTGTAGGGAAGGTGTGAACAGCCAAATCTGGCCAGTTTGAACATAAAACTGGTGGAATATTTAGGTCAGATATGGATAGTTTAAATACTGAAAGGTTAAAGAGTCAGAAGAAATATCGATTTCAAATTTTCGCACCAGGCCTGCAACTTTGAGGGAGGGGTAAGTCGATTATATCAACCCCCAGTATTCGACTGGTACTTATTTTATCGACCCCGAAAGGATGGAAGGTAAAGCAGACCTCAGTGGAATTTGAACTCAGAATGTGAAGATAGACGAAATGGCACTAAGCATTTTGCCCTGTGAGCTAATGATTCTGCCAGTTTGCTGCCTTGAGGTCAGAACTAAATATTGATTGAAGGCTATTTTGTCTGAAGCCCTCGTGATTCTGCTGTTGTGCAATGATATCATTTCTAGCAGAGGCACAAGGCCTTAGATTTTGCATGGCAAAATAGTTATAAAATCAAATCAAGATTGAAATCAAAATGGAAAGTGTAGTTGCGACCAGTGCCAGTGCCACCTGACCGGCACCTGTGCTGGTGGCATGTAATAAGCACCATTCATGTGTGCGTCATTGCCAGTGTCGCCTGACTAGCTCCCCGTGCTGGTGGCACGTAAAAAGCCCCATCCGAAAGTGGTCAATGCCAGCCCCCGGCCCCTGTGCCAGTGGCACATAAAAAAAGCACCATCCAAACATGGTTAATGCCAGTCCCGCCTGACTGGATCCCATGCCGGTGGCATGTAAAAAAACACCCACTACACTCTCGGAGTGGTTGGCATTAGGAAGGGCATCCAGCTGTAGAAACCCTGCCTCAATAAACTCCGTCTAAACCATACAAAGATGGAAAAGGGGACATTAAAATGATGATGAGGATGAGTTAACCTCACACAGGGAATCTGGTGTGAATAATTGTAACAAACTGGGCACAACTAAAATTATTCCTGACAGCCAGGTGATGGTATCAGGTGTGTATTTCTTTTTTTATATTTCTTGACGGTATTTCTTTCTCTGTGTATGTACCTCTCTCTCTCTCTCTCTCTCTCTCTCTCTCTCTCTCTCCACTTTCATCCCTTCTCAACTTTTCCATGGTCTTTTTCTTTCTTTCTCGTGAAGTCTGCGGCTCTTATCAATGCAAGTGAACAAGTCTGGCCGACTACACTTTCAGTTCCCTGGAGGTCAGCAACCAGTGACACAGTACAGGACATTGTACATCAACACCGCTGATGGCAAAGAAAACAAAGGTATGTCAGGTCAGCTGGACTTTTAGCAGGTTCAAGCATGTTGTGTGTGTGTGTGTGTGTGTGTGTGATGTAAATAGTAGTGTGTGTATGATGTAAATAGTAGTGTGTGTATGTGTTGTAAATGGTACTGCATGTGTGTGTGTATGTGTGTGCATGTGGGGGTGATGTAAATAGTAGTGTGTGTATGTGTTGTAAATGGTACTGCGCGCGTGTGTGTGTGTGTGTGCATGTGGGGGTGATGTAAATAGTAGTGTGTGTATGTGTTGTAAATGGTACTGCGCGCGTATGTGTGTGTGTGTGTGTGTGCATGTGGGGGTGATGTAAATAGTAGTGTGTGTATGTGTTGTAAATGGTACTGCATGTGTGTGCATGTGTCCTAACAGGTATGTGCCCTGACTGATAGTGTATATATGTGTGTGTGTGTCCCAACAGGTGTGTATATGTGAGTGTTGGTGTGTCCTAAATGATAGTGTGTGTATGTGTCATAATTGTTAGTGTTTCTGTGTCTGTCCTAACTAGTAATTTGTGTATGTGAGTGCGTCCCCTATATACTATTATGTGTGTGAGTGCGTCCCCTATGTACTATTATGTGTATGTGTATGTGTGTGTGTCACAACTGTAGTATGTGTGGGTATTGAAACTAGTAGTATGTTTCTGTGCTGTGTGTGTGTTTGTGTGTATATATACATACATATATATATATATATATGAGTTTATTCATGTACATTATTATACACCTGTTCCTCTGTCCTCAGGTGATATTGGTCATTGTAATGTTGACAAACAGTCAAGCAGACAGAATGTTGCCATCCAGGTCAGTAGGCTTCTCTCTTTTCACTTTCTCACTCCTAATATATAATTAAATCTTCATCTTAATTCATATTAGCTAATTAAATATTTATACTACACACTGATGCTATGTGCCAGTAATGAAGTAAACGGTACGTTTAATTAGATTCACAACAATCAGAGATAATGTGGAGCAAGCCTCTACCTGGTCTCTAATACTGCTAAAAATATTAGCTAAATCTTCCTCGAATTACACCTGAAAGTGTTAGCTTTTTTGTTATCTCATTTCTATTTAAATACACTACATTTGTTTAAATTAATTTTGAAAATTATGAAGAATTTGATGAACTAACTTTGTCATTATTAAGCTGATATGTGTAACATAAAATACACCACTCTTATACTGGCACCTATACACCCACATTCATTCCCATTTCCTTTTCTTAACTACTCCTTCTAGAACGGCATTCCCACCTAATTTCTAGCCTTCAACTTGTTACTTATCTTTCCTTTTTTTTTTTGTGGTCTCATTGACTATTTTCCTTTCTCACTCATCCCCTGTTTCTGTCTTCTGATGAAAGACTAATATCCCAAGCATTGCAACAATGCCTCTTTCTATTAGAGTGTTCTGCTAATAATTAGCCAGGCTTTGCTTCTCCTTTGTTGTCTTGTCCCCTTTATCGTTCATTGTATTTACATATGTGTATATGTCTATATATATATATGTGTGTGTGTGTGTGTGTGTGTGTGCTTGTATACTCTTTTACTCTTTTACTTGTTTCAGTCATTTGACTGCGGCCATGCTGGAGCACCGCCTTTAGTCGAACAAATCGACCCTGGGACTTATTCTTTGTAAGCCCAGTACTTATTCTATCGGTCTCTTTTGCCGAACCGCTAAGTGACGGGGACATAAACAGACCAGCATCGGTTGTCGGGCAATGCTAGGGGGACAAACACAGACACACAAACATAAACACACACATACATATATATATATATATATATATACATATATACGACAGGCTTCTTTCAGTTTCCGTCTACCAAATCCACTCACAAGGCTTTGATCGGCCCGAGGCTATAGTAGAAGACACTTACCCAAGATGCCACGCAGTGGGACTGAACCCGGAACCATGTGGTTGGTTAGCAAGCTACTTACCACACAGCCACTCCTGCGCCTATGTATATATGTAAATATAGAGTATACCCCAGTATTTCTTTAAATATACATATGCCCAAGGGATCTTTTAGCTTATATACCATCCTTCTCTAGATAGCTTTGTTTCTCTAACACATATATCACTGTATCAATCAGACTATTAGATATTTATTTCTTTATTGCCCACAAGGGGCTAAACATAGAGGGGACAAACAAGGACAGACAAAGGGATTAAGTCGATTACATCGACCCCAAGTGCGAAACTGGTACTTTATTTATTGACCCCGAAAGGATGAAAGGTAAAGTCGACCTCAGCAGAATTTGAACTCAGATCGTAACGACAGACGAATTTGAGCTCAGATCGTAACGACAGACGAAATACCGCGCTAACGAGTCTGCCAGCACGCCGCCTTTTCTATTAGATATTAGATATTGTTACACACACACAATGAAATAAATACAATTGACAATCCAATAATTTATTTATATCATAACATAATATACTATGAATATAATATAATATGATATAATATAAACAATTACTTAAACAACCAAAAAAGACAACAATTTGTTTTGACTTATATACATTTTTTGATATATAAACAATTACCTTATCTCTCTCTCTCTCTCTCTCTCTCTCTTTATATATATATATATATATAAATGGAAAGTAATATTGCGGAAAAGTCGTTTTAACGAGTTGTATTTATTTATCACCCGACGAGATACATCTGCACCACCGGATGCTCCTGAACCATTTGTTGGGTGTCCCACCCGAGAGGAATCGATGCTAGATGTGTTGAAACAATTGTCATGATAAATAATAATTCTTGTATATTCCATCTTCTGTCCTTCATTTGCTATATATATATCATCATCATCATCGTTTAACATCCATTTTCCATGCTAGCATGGGATGGACGGTTCAACCGAAGTCTGGGAAACCAGGAGGCTGCACCAGGCTCCAGTCTGATATGGCAGTGTTTCTACAGCTGGATGCCCTTCCTAATGCCAACTACTCTCTGAGTGTAGTGAGAGCTTTTTACGTGCCACCGGCACAGGTGCCGGAGGAGGCTGACGAACAGCCACATATATATTAAGTCTTATTGAAGCACTGTTCCACAGCTGGATTCTGTTTTTGTCATCAAGCCTTGAGTTTCAAGTGCAGTATTTTTCATTCCATTAGTCTTTATGAATCGAAATATGTGAAACTGCTAAGTTATATAAGGATATATTATTCACAGAAGATGCAAATAATCAACACCATTTTTGCTGATGCATGTGGATATTCTGCCTTTCACTGTCTCTCTCTCTCCTCTCTCATATGCACATACATGTATGTATATGTACGATGGCCTTCTGCACATTTTCTGTGAAATTTCATTCCCAAGTCATTGCTTAGTCCAGGGCTTTAATAAAAAGCACCGTTTCCAATGTTGCATGCTGTGTGACCAAACCTTAAGCAACAAAGGTCAGAACCAAATTACATTACCAAATAACTATGCACGTGCATGCGCACACACACACACACGCACGCAAACGCACACAAGCATGCCTACATGCAAACACACACATATATACAATCATACATACATACATGCAAGCACACACCACACACACATCTACAAACATACCTACATGCAAACACACACGCAATCATACATACATGGAAGCATGCACATACACACACAATACATATATGTAATCATACCTACATACAGGCAAACACACACATATATACAAACATAGATCCAAACATATATATATATATATATATACACACGCACACACCTACACCTATGCACACATATATACACAATCATACATAGAAGCTAACACATACAATCATACACACACGCACAATACATATATGTACAATCATACATACATACAAGATACAAAAAACACACACACACACACACACATATATATATATATATATATACAAGCATACATTGATCCAAACACACATATACACACACCTACACCTATGCACACATATATATACACAATCATACATAGAAACTAACATGCACTCACACACGCGCATGCATACATAAAAATCTTCCTCCTTCTCTTCCTCCTCCTCTTCCGCCTCCTCCTCCTCCTCCTTCCTAAGAAAGAACTCCTGAACTGCTGCCGTATGAATGGTTTTTGCCATGCCTCCAGTAAATATATTCTTGTTTCCTTCTACTTCAGGCAATTATCCAGAAGCAGAACCAAATCACTGACAAAAACTCACCCGACAAAGAAGTAAAAAACATTAATAAGCAATTGGTAAATATCCTCACACACACACACACACACACACACACACACATGCATGTCTACCAAGTCCCATGTGCAATGTAATGGTAATGGTCGTTTGAAGCCTAAATTAAGAGACAAGTTCTAAGACGAACTGCCTCCTTGCAATTTTGCGCTTGGATCAAGTATGGAATCGTGCGGATACAAAGCCACTTTCTGCTAATGACACGGTCATATATATATATATCACGTGATCATGTGACCGACCAGACCATCAGATGTTGTTACACATCGCTGGTCACAATGCGTTTGCATTGTTTTAGCCTTCGAATGATGCCAACCTGCTGGCTAAGCGAGCAGGCCAATAGAAGAAAGAGTGGTGAAAGAGTACAGCAGGGATCACCACCCCCTGCAGAGCCTCGTGGAGCTTTTAAGGTGTTTTCACTCAATAAACACTCACAACACCCAGTATGGGAATCAAAACCGCGATCCTACGACCGCGAGTCCACTGCCCTAACCACTGGGCCATTGCGCCTCCACTATATATATATATATATATATATATAAAATAAAATAAAATCACCATCATTTAATGTCCATTTTCCATGCTGGCATGGGTTGGACTGTTTGACCAGAGCTGGCAAGCAGGAGAGTTGCACCAGATTCCACTCTTATTTGGCATGGTTTCTATGGCTGGATGCCCTTCCTGATACCAACCACTTTACCGAGTGAGCTGGATGCTTTTTACATGGCACCAACACAGTGCTCTTGCAAGCCAATCCTCTTCAGCAGTGGAGAGTGACATTAAGACTTCTGCTGTGGAGGACGCCAGATATATATATATATATATATATATATATATATAATGATAAATCTCAGAGCGAGTTATAAACAGTAGCAGCAACACATCGTGATGTATATTTGCCATTTGAATATGGCTAACCCCTAAGGGTGGATGCTACTGTGGTTTGTAGCCCCAGGAGGACACCTCCTCCAGCTGGCTATAGACACACTTTCTGTGCCCTATCAGTATTTGCAAAGGGAAGCCATCCTTCCCGTCTTCAACTTATGATACACACGGACTCGAGTTTCAGGCACAGAAAGTGTGTCTATAGCCAGCTGGAGGAGGTGTCCTCCTGGGGCTACAAACCACAGTAGCATCCACCCTTAGGGGTTAGTCATATTCAAATGGCAAATATACGTCACTATATATATATATATATATATATACATACATACATATATATATCATCATCATCTTTTAATGTCCGCTTTCCATGCTAGCATGGGTTGGACGATTTGACTGAGGTCTGGCGAACCAGACTCCAATCTGATCTGGCAGAGTTTCTACAGCTGGATGCCCTTCCTAACGCCAACCACTCCGAGAGTGTTGTGGGTGCTTTTACGTGCCACTGGCACAAAGGCCAGTTTGGTGGTACTGGCAACGGCCATGCCCAAATGGTGCTTTTTATGTGCCACCTGCACAGGAGCCAGTCCAGCGGCACTGGTGGGGACCTGGCTCGAATGTTTCATGTGCCACCAGCACAAGTGCTAGTAAGGCGACGCAGTAATATATATATAACATTGTCATCATTTAACATCCATCTTCCATGCATGCATGGGTAGGATTGTTGACAGGAGCCAGCCAGGTTGAAGACTACCCCAGGCAACTGTATCTGTTTTGGCAAGGGTTTTACAGCGGGATGCCCTTTCTAACATCCACTTTGCAGAGTGGACTCAGTGCTTTGTATGTGACACTAGCACAGGCAAGGTTAGTTTTGGCATGATTTTAACAGCTGGATGCCCTTCCAAATGCCAACCACTTTACAGTGTGGGCTGGATGCTTTTTATACAGCACCAGCACTGGCAGGGTCACCATGTAACTTGCAAAACAAGGAATTTTGAGTGGGGAACTTGTGTCAGAGGATGAAAGGTTAGAGTGTGAGTGAGGCATAAACCGAGAGGGCATCGGAGGAGGTGATTGGTGTGTCAGATGTTGAAAAGTTAGAGCGTGACAGAAAATACAGAGGCAGAAACAGGAGGTACATGGTTACCCAGCAAGAGGGAGAGAGGTACAAGAAAGCAGACAGAAAAAAGAGATAAGATGACATTTATAAATCCAAGCCAATTCCTCAGTAGATACTAGTATCTTGCAGATACTAGTTTACCTTAAAGAAAACAACCCATACAAGCAGGAATTGCAGGGCTAATAAATTAATTACTGAATATGTGTATATATCTATGTGTGTGTGTGTGTGTATGTGTGTGTATGTGTGTGTGTGTGAGAATCCATGGCTGTATGGTTAGGGTGTTGCCCTCACAATTGTGCATTGTGTTCTTGAGCAAAACGCTTCGTCTTGCCTTGCTCTGCGACCACTTTAGCACCTGACATACTGCACAGTGTGCACTTGTGCAGGTAATGCCAGTTTTAGGGAAGAAGTGAGCTAATGCACAGCACTGTGCAGGTTGTTCAGCAAGAAAGTGCAGAGCCCCTGTCTGTTGTCTGTAACAGGAGATGCCACAATACACACTCACACATTTACATATATACACATGCATACGCACATATATATATATATATATATATATATATATATAAAAAAATATGAATTAGAGATAAAACCACTATTATGCAACCCAAACAGTGATAGACATAAACCAATACATAAATAACATATATATATATATATATATATATATATATATTATATATATATATATATCATCATCATCGTTTAGTGTCCGTTTTCCATGCTAGCATGGATTGGACAGTTCAACTGGGGTCTGTGAAGCCAGAAGGCTTCATCAGGCCTAGTCAGATCTGGCAGTGTTTCTACGGCTGGATGCCCTTCCTAACGCCAACCACTCCGTGAGTGTAGTGGGTGCTTTTTACATGCCACCCGCACAGGTGCCAGACAGAGCTGGCAAACGGCCACGAACGGATGGTGCTTTTTATGTGCCACCGGCACGGGGGCCAGGCGAGGCTGGCAATGGACACGAACGGATGGTGCTTTTTACGTGCCACCGGCATGAGGCCAGTCGGGGCGGCGCTGGCAACGGTCACGAACGGATGGTTCTCTTATATGCCACCGGCACTGGTAACACATCTGCAATTTCCATTGATCGATTTCGATTCTGATCCTCACTTGCCTCAACAGGTCTTCACAAGTAGAGTTTTGTGTCCCAAGAAGGGAAGGTATGCATACGTAGGCTGGCTCCATCCCATGTATATATATATATATATATACACACACTACAGGCTTCTTTCAGTTTCCATCTACCAAATCCACTCACAAGGCTTTGGTCGGCCCAAGGCTATAGTAGAAGACACTTGCCCAAGGTGCCACCAGTGAGACTGAACCTGGAACCATGTGGTTGGGTATCTCTTTTATCTTGTTTCAGTCATTAGATGGCAGGCCATGCTGGGGCACTGCTTTGAAGAATTTTAGTCAGTTGAAGTGGCTCCAGTATTTATTTTTTTAAAGCCTGGTACCTATTCTTTCAGTCTCTTTTGCCAAACTGCTAAGTTACAGGGATGTAAACACACCAACACGGGTTGTCAAGTGGTGGGGGCCGAGTGACAAACACATCACAAAGATGCACACATATAGGTTTATATATATATATATATAATATATATATATATATAGGGTTTCTTTCAGTTTCTGTTTGTCAGATCCATTCACAAGGCTTTGGTTAGCCCAAAGCTATAGTATAAAGACACTTGCCCAAGGTGCCATGCAGTGGGACTGAGCCAGGAACCATTTGGTTGGAAAGTAAACCTCTAATCATACAGCCTGCTCCTAGGAAAATGTGCAAAAATTCTGTGCATGTGTGTGTGTGTGTGTGTGTTTGTTTGTTTTGGGTCTGAAAACTGGTATTGTTTATATTTGTGTTGTTTTTTTATGTCCTGTAACTTAGAAGTTTAACAAGCAGGGTCTAATATATGTCAGTCTGAATATAAGTACTGGGGTTGTTAGTATCAGCTAAAATATAAAAGGGTGCAGTGTCCCACCACGAGTGAAATCCACTGATTGAAAGAACAAAAAAAAAAACATAAGCCAAAAAAAAAAAGACACAGTATCATTATAATTTCATGTGTTTTCTATGCTTGTATACACACAGCATCTCACCCCCACCCCCTGTTGTGGCCCCTGCTTCATGAGACCAGTCCTCGTTAATTCTTTTACTTTCACTTTCTCTTTCGTGAGCTCCTTCCACTCGGATCACTTCTTTGCACAACTGTCCTCTTTCATGCACATCACATATCTGTGCTTGTCCCAAGTCTCCCCTCCTACACGCTATCTCCAGCTGATTGCCCTTATACTCGCTTGTTCAGTCTCTCAACCCATTTGTGCTTCATCGTTCATGTATGTTAGAATTACTCATCTGTCAGAGCAAGTCTGCTTCGTTTCCTTCTAAACTTATCACACACACACACACACACACACACACTTTTGCTTGCAGTTGTTCATCAAATTCAATAATGTCATTCTTTGTGGAGTCTTTTAGTGATTGCAACCTATATTGATTTCAAATTTTGGCACAAGGCCAGCAATTGTGCAGTGAGGGTGCAACTTGGTTACACTGACTCCAGCATTCCACTGGTACTTGTTACTCCAAATGAATGAAAGGCAAAGTCAACCTTGGAGGAATTTGGACTCAAAGCACAAAGATGGGCAAAATGCCGCTATGCATTTTGCCCACTATGTTTACAGTTCTGCCAGTTTGGTGCCTTAACCCTTTAGTATTTAAACCGGCCATATCCGGCCAAAATAGTTAATCTGTTTTATGTTCAAACTGACCAGATCCAGGCTCTCACACCTACCCTACAATGTTATTCTACATTAAGTAATTACACCATCAAGATCTGGAAGATATGAGATAATGCATGATTAATTCAAATCAATGGGAATCAATAGGCATTATGTTTGATAGAATAATCTAAAGGGTTAAAGTGACCAACATACTACTACTAGTTTTCCTTTCTTGGGTTTTATTTACCATTTATTAAACATGTGTTGTTCTTGTTACAAACCAGAAGAGGGCCTCGGAGCGAGACCCAATTTATAATAGTACGACAAGCAATGGAAGCTACTTAGTTTCATTAATTCTTCCTGATTTTGACACAAGGTCAGCAATTTTGGGAGGAGTTGGGAATGATTACATTGGCCCCCAAAAGGATGAAAAACAAAATTGACCTCCATAGCATTTGAACTTGCAACGTAAAATCAGAAGAGATGCTGCTGAGCATTTTGCTTGGCATGCTCATCGAAATTGATCAACATCAATGGAAATTGCAGCTGTGATACCAGTGCCGGTGCCCCGATTGGCTTCTGTGCCGGTGGCACGTAAAAAGCACCATCCGATCGTGGCCGTTTGCCAGCCTCGTCTGACACCTGTGCTGGTGGCACGTAAAAAGCACCCACTACACTCACAGAGTGGTTGGCATTAGGAAGGGCATCCAGCCATAGAAACACTGCCAGATCAGACTGGGCCTGGTGCAGCATTCTGGCTTCCCAGACCTCAGTTGAACCGTCCAACCCATGCTAGCGTGGAAAACGGACGTTAAACAATGATGATGATGATGATTAACAACAGGTTATAGTTCATTGATTGCATTGTGCAACATAATTTTTGTCCCTGGGTAGCAACTGTTATTTTCTATTTGCTTACCCCAAGAAAGTATGAAAAATGCTTAATATTTCCTTCAAACTTTGCTTTTGTTACATTCAAACCCCAAAGAATCCCTTTCAACACATGGCTATAATGCTCCCCCATTACTCTTGCTCGTGATCAGATATCATGAACATATATTGTCAGCCACTAAGAGAAATTACTCAAGTGGTAAAGGCCAGGCAACTGACAAGCAAATCTGTGGTATTGAGCAGAATATTTGCTATAATGATATTTCTGAAATTCAGTAACTCGGAGCTGAATCTGTCTGAAATATAATAGAAAATAGGTCAGTTCCAAAACATTGATGTTCAGGTCACAAAAGCAAAGTTCGAAGGGAATAGTATTGATTTCCTTTGGTTTCTAAATAGAAGCAAAATAGGAAATAGCACTTACTGACCAAAGACAAAAATATATCTATATATAAATTTTGTTACACAGTGTTAGACATCCTAATTTTTGAAGTTGCAGTCATCATCATCGTTTAACGTCCGTTCTCCATGCTAGCATGGGTTGGACGGTTTGACCAGGGATCTGGGAAGCCAGAAGGCTGCACCAGGCTCCAGTCTTATCTGGCAATGTTTCTACAGCTGGATGCCCTTCCTAACGCCAACCACTCTGTGAGTGTAGTGGATGCTTTTTACGTGCCACCCGCACAGGTGCCAGGCGAGGCTGGCAACGGCCACGGTCGGACTGGTGCAATTTACGTGCCACCGGCACGGAAGCCAGTCGAGGCAGCGCTGGCATCGGCCACGAGTCGGATAGTGCTTTTTATGTACCACCAGTCCAGGGGTCCTGCAGTCTCAGTTACTATTGGTGCATATAAGTACTAGAGTGCTAGAGTGTGTGTGTGTGTGTGTGTGTGTATATATATATATATATATATTCGATTCCCAAACTGGGCGTTGTGAGTGTTTATTGAGCAAAAACATCTAAAGTTCCTCTAACGGAGGGTGGTGGTGAACCCTACTGTACTCTTTCACCACAACTTTCTCTCGTTCTTTCTTCCTGTTATACCTGTATTTCAAAGGGGTCAGCCCAGTCACACTCTGTATCACACTGAATCTCCCCAAGAACTACGTTTAGGGTACACACGTCTGTGGAGTGCTCAGCCACTTACACGTTAATTTCATGAGCAGGCTGTTCCATTAATCGATCAACTGGAACCCTCGTTGTCATAACTGACGGAGTGCCCCCCCACATACACATACATACATACAAAAAAATAATGCACGTTTGCTTCTTCCTGGTTTTAGTGTTGTTGAGTGCATTCCCCCTCCTGTTCTTTCAATCTTCCACATTTAAAGGGGGTTAAAATCATTCTTCTTCAGTGTGGCCTTTTGTTGGTCTGTCAGCCATTTCTTTCATCCTCCAACCAAGCACTGGCCATGCTACAACTGCATCTGTTATTTATGATGACTTTTTACATGAAGAAAGTGCCAAAGCTGATGTCAACATGTTGAGCCAATCTGTAGTGCTATAGTTAAACATGGTGCTGCATGAGATAAGATAGAGGCTAATGGTTTAATTCTCAAGTGTCTAAACTGGCCATAACTTGCCAAAATATTCTATGTGTTTTATGCTTAACCCTTTCGTTACCGTATTTATTTTGAGATGCTCTGTGTTTCTTTCCATTAATTTTAAATATAACAAAGAATTTAGTAAAATAACTTAATTACCATTAAGCTAGTGTTAGGAACATAAATTGTGACTAAGGTTTGGTGAAAGGTTTTAATTGAAAAATTAAGAAAACAAGGCATTTGTACTACAGAGCCAGAGGCGGTTTCGGCCAGGTTGGTAATGAAAGGGTTATGCATGTCCCAATCTCACACCTACTCTATAATGGCATTCTAAAAATACACAATCACATCATTGAAATCTGAATGCTGCAACATAATGCATGATTAATTCAAAACAATGTGAATAAATAAGTATTATATTTGTTCAAAGTATGGATGTTAAAAGGATTAAACATATTTTCCCATGATAGAACATAATGCTATATGATAGAACATGGTACCACATGATAGAATGTAGTGCTACATGTTAGGGCATGTGGTTTACTGTCTGTTTTGTAATAGAACTTGATTTCATGGTTCAGTATGTTAGATCAATCTGGTTTAATGGTTAAATATGGCAATATATGACAGAAAAGGGATTATGAGATAATAATATTGTTACATGATAGAATGTGCAACTTACCTATTAAATCTGGTGCTATATGAGATGTGATTTAATGGTGTCTCTTTGGTTTTCTCTTCAATTTCAGATGAAAATTCCAACCGATAACCAGAGCAAAGTGTGCAACATAAACCCTCACCGTTACTTACTTGGTGTTCCGACTACCGATCCCCAGTTCATGAAACCTGGTGGCAACCGCCCAGTCTCCATAGCTCCCACGCCGCAGTCTGTAAGCAAAGCCAATGTTGCCCCACACCCGACAGCTCCCTCCCCTCTACCTCTGGACCTTCTGCCCCCATCTCCCACCCCGAACAGCGTCAACACGAACCAGTTTTCCTCATCACTTCAGTATAGAGGCCCGAGTCCATCATTTCCTTCCCACATCGCTTTGTCTTCGGCAAACGTTCGGCTACAGCAACAGCAGCAACTGCAGCAGCAACAGCAGCAACAACAGCAGCAGCAGCAACTGCATACTCAACAAGCTCCGCAGCAATCCTACCCTTCCGTCAACCAGACTCAGTTTCCGAGAAGAGGTCCTTTCCTGCCACATCAAACAACCCAACCGCCTCAAATGCAAAGCGGGTTGAACGAACGCTACCCTGGCACCACCAGTCACCTGAACCGCATTGCTCTCACTGCCGGAGCACATTTACCCGCGCAATCGCAGCCCCCTGATAACTCACCGTACTCGAATGCAACCGTGGTCAACTCGACCGCCCCGAACCCCTATTCAACCGCAGGCATAGTCAGAGCTCCACAGCCAGGTCCACCCCCGCCTCCACCCCAACAGACCCCTCTCTCTTCTACTGTTCAGTCTACTGCTGTCACTGGTCCAGCCCAAGTCCCCACACTGGCACAGAACTTCCCTTCCTCTCAGTCATTCTTGCCGCCATCATCAAAGTTCCCTGCTGCAGTTCCCACTCAGTCTGCAAACAGTGGGGGACCCTTGAGTAATCACCAGTTCCTGAATTTTACAAACCAACCTTCTCCACCTGGGCCGCCTGCTCCTCCTCACTACCCACAGGCTTTCGGCCCTTCGGCTGGCGAAACCCTGAAAGGGCAGAAGTCGTCTAGCAGTATGCAATGCCAGAAGTCGACGCCATCACCCATTGGGGGTCCATTGAGTGGACCTCAACAGAACCCTTCTCCACAGCAGCAGCAAGGTTTGGGGCAACCAGCAGCAACATCAGCAGTAGCACAGAGTCAAGTGCACCCAGACACTCTAAACAAGTCATTGCTGAACTCATTGTCACAAAGTTTAGCCCTATCTCTAGCTGAGGGTTGTTCTCCCACTGAGGACATGGAACATAGCGAGCTTCAACAACCGTGTGATGACTTCACTACTGATCCTTCAGACATCTTGGGTGGTTTCTCTCATTTAGTTGCTATTCAGGTTAGTTTTAACCAGTTCTTATCTATCTCTGTCTGTTTGCCTTTTTCTCTCTATCTATCAATCTGTCTACCTATCTATCTACCTACCTATCTGTCTATTTACCTATCTGTCTATTTACCTATCTGTCTATCTACCTATCGGTCTATCTACCTATCGGTCTATCTACCTATCGGTCTATCTACCTATCGGTCTATCTACCTATCGGTCTGTCTACCTACCTATCTATCTATCTACCTATCTATCTATCTACCTATCTATCTATCTACCTATCGGTCTATTTACCTATCTGTCTATTTACCTATCTGTTTATTTACCTATCTGTCTATTTACCTATCTGTCTATCTACCTATTGGTCTATCTACCTATCGGTCTATCTACTTATATATCTACCTATATATCTATCTATCTATCTACCTCTCTGTCTGTCTGTCTATCTATCTATCTATCTATCTCTCTATCTATCTATCTATCTCTCTATCTATCTATCTATCTATCTACCTCTCTGTCTGCCTTTCTATCTACCTACATACACCTACTTCTCTATCTATCATTCATTTGCTCTGTCTATCTGTCTGTCCTTCACATCTGCGCTCTCACTCTTTTTTTCTGTCTCTCTCCTCCTCCTCCTTTCTTGTTATCTGTCTGTCTATCTACTGCTGTCTTATTCACAATGTGTCTGCCTTGTTTATCTTCCCTTAGTGAGCTCTCCCCATTCTTTCCTCATTTTGTTTACGACCATATCTAGCTATAAAGATGTGTAATTGAACTATAAAGACATGATCCACTTTACATCCAAAATTGTGTGGCTTAGCTCACTTCCAAACCACATGGTTCTGCGTTCAGTCCCACTGCAAAGCACTTTGAGCAAGTGTCTTCTACTATAACCCTGAGCCAAACCAAAGCCTTGTGAGTGGATTTTGTAGATGGAAACTGAAAGAAGCCTGTCATACATACACGTCTCCTTGTCTTGTCGCCACATGGTTGTTGTAAACAAGTGTCACCATCATACAGGCAGTGTCCTTTGTTTCCAATCTTCCCTGAAAACATGTCTGACCATGAAGGAAATAGGTGAGGATTGGTGACAGGAAGAGCAGCCATCCATAAAAAATCTGCCGCAACAAGTTAAGCGTTTAAGAGTGGATGTTAAAATGATGGTGATGGCGATGAAATGCTTGTCTCCAATGATTAGCCACTCCTTATATGCCCTTCCCTTCAAAAAAATAATGATAAATAAAAATAGGTTTAAAACTTTATTAAGAAAATTTTTTTATATAATCTAAATTAATTCTGTATAACTAATTTCTGTGTATTTTTCTCATTTGTAGCCACCTAAACCCAGCCAGCTTGATTTTCTAGCTTCTTCGAAACCCTTCCAAGGACACGCTGAAGTAAGTGGAAACTCACCTAAATATGAATGTTTTATGTTCAACCCTTTAGCATTTAATCTGGCCATATCCAGCCCAAATAGTCTACCTATTTTATGCTCATACTGGTCAGATCTAACATCATCATCATCATCATTGTTTAACATCCGTTTTCCATGCTAGCACGGGTTGGATGGTTCGACCAGGGTCTGGGAAGCCAGGAGGCTGCACCAGCTCCAGTCTGAATCTGGCAATGTTTCTACAGTGGATGCTCCTAACCACCAAATCCGTTGTAGGGGTGCTTTTTTACGGTGCCAGGGGAGGCTGGCAGTGGCCACAATCGGTTGGTGCTTTCACACATATCCTACAATGTCATTCTAAAAACAAGCAATCCCATCCAAATCTTGAAGCTACAAGATAATGCATTGTCTATTCAAAACAATGTAAATAAATTAAGCATTACATTTGACAGCCATCTAAATGCTAACGGGTGAACCCTCTCAGACCTGGGCCCCCTGTGTCTAACTTTAAACTCCACCTAGGCTCCTGAGCAAAAAAATAGTTTCATATACAGCACAAGAGTAATGATTGCTGGTAAATGAACAAAAAAAAATATTCAGATATTGTAGGGCTGTGTGTAGGTAGGGAACCAGGATCTCCCCACACACTGACTGACTGTTTGTTGTGTAAAGGGAACTGGTTGATTCTTTACACTTCTTGGGTGCAGCACAATTTCCTTTCTTTTTGTTTCCAGAAACTACCAGTCAGGAACAAAACGCAACTTTAAAATATATATGAATCTTTATTCTCTATTTACAATGAAGCACGTTGTTATTTGGTATCCACTTGTTCAATATAGCAAGGCTGAATTTTAACATTTGTAAGATTCTTACAACAAATTCAGCAGCAACAGAGCAGGTCAAATCCTAAGCGTCTGGGACAGGAGAATGGCTGATCACACGTTTAACACGTCCTTCCTCTTCAATAGCCGTGTCTCAAGTCAACGACGCTAACAAGGAACACGATAGAATTTTCTTCCCCAGTCTCTAGCGCATGTGCATGAGGGAACTTCCTTAGACCTTTGCAGAAGGTTCCAGCCCCACACACGCACACTGGAAAATGACGTCACTACAGTTGTATAGCAACATAGTTAAGTGATTTGGACTGACTGGGAAGTAAGGAATCCAGTGTGGTCACATGGGAGGACGTGCAATATCCTCTTGAGAGACAGATTTTCTATAAATCTATAGCGGAAACGACCACGGTGTGTGTGTGTGTGTTTGTAGTCAGAGGTGTGGTGAGAGGTAGGGTGGTAAGAAAAGTGTTGATTTCTATGTCTTCAGGATTGCTAATTATCAACAAGGTACTAGGTTGGGTTAGGTAAGCCATCATCATCATCATAACTAATTACTATAAGTATCATCACTGTCTCTTATTAATCGCCTTTTATTTTCTGATTTTATTAGGGAGTTCCAAAACCTGACAGTCCCTTAGCAGCATCAGAGAAAAGGTGAGTAGTGTGCATGCGCACTCTTTCTTCTCCTACTCCTCCCCCCCTGCCTACACCCATTCAGTCCAAACACACCTGTAACACTATCCCAACAGCACACACACTTACACCCTCTCCCTCTCCACACACTCTTAATTCAGACACACCTGCAACACCATCTTGGCTACATGTGCACACACACACACACACACACTGTCTCTTCTTTCTTTCTCACTCTTTCTTTTTCTCTCTGTCTCTCCTCCATTCAGTCCAGACACATCTACAACACCATCTCAAGTATACATACACACACACTCACACACACACTCACACAGACACACACACTCACACAGACACACACACTCACACAGACACACACACTCACACACACACAAACACTCACACACACACACACACACAAACACTCACACACACACACACAAACACTCACACACACACAAACACACACAGACACAAACACACACAAGCACATTCACACAAACAAACTCACTCACACACAGACACTCACACACAAACACACTCACACACAAACACACTCATACACAAACTCACACATACACACACTCACACACACACACAAACACTCACACACACAAACACTCACACACAACCCCCCCCACACAGAGTCTCTCCTTGTTTTTTTCCCCCCTTCCTTCTCCCACTCTTGTTCATTTCAGACACACGTACAACACCATACCAACAACCAACAATGTTTTTTTCTCACACCCGGCCACAGAAATGCACTCCCCCCCCCACCAAGAAAGCAATCATGTTATCCGTTGTTGCATTCATCCCAAACACTGCGCCGACTGAGATGCACAACGGGTGCAATGGGTGCAGAATGACGGCAACTCTCATGGTCTGACAATCTCCACTTGACCCACCTTTCTTACGGTCTTAAACCTTCTGACATACAGACTCTACCATTCCATCTGATTGATCCCTAAATGTTGTATTTCAAGGTCCAGTCTTTGTACAGAGACAGCCAGGGTTTCTTCTATGGCACTTAGTCGTTAGCTGACCACTCGTGTGCTGTATTGGTCAGTTGAATCAGTGGTGACCTGATGCTTCACACAACCATCACCACAACCACTACTACTAGTCATCATCATTATCATACGTCTGTTTTTCCATGCTGGCATGGGTTGGATGGTTTGACAGGAGCTGGCAAGGCCGGAGAGCTGCGCCAGGCTCCAATTGTCTGTTTTGGCATGGTTTTTGCAGCTGGATGCCTTTCTCCGACACCAACCACTTTGCAGAGTGTGCCGGGTGCTTTTGTATGTGGCACTGACACAGGTGCTCATATGTGGCACTTGCACAAGTTGCTTATCATGAGGCACTGTCATGAGTGCATTTTACTAACATTACTGCTATCACAACCACCACCACCACCACCACTACTTCTACAATCATTACTACCACCACAACCACTACTGTTATTAATACTAATATTACTATTGCTACTACCACCACAACCATTCATCAGCAACACCTATTTCTTTACTACCCACAAGGGGCTAAATACAGAAGGGACAAACAAGGACAGACAAATGGATTAAGTCGATTATATCGACCCCAGTGTGTAACTGGTACTTAGTTTAACGACCCCGAAAGGATGAAAGGCAAAGTCGACCTCGGCGGAATTTGAACTCAGAACGTAACGGCAGACGAAATACCACTCAGCATTTCACCCGGCATGCTAACGTTTCTGCCAGCTCGCCGCCTATCACCACCTCTACTATTATTAATACTAATATTACTATTGCTACTACCACCACAACCATTCGTCAGCAACACCATCACCACTTCCACCATGCACTCCTACACATCACCACCACCACCACCACCATCATCATTATGTAACATTGATATATATATATATATATATATATATAATATATATATATATATATATATAAATATGTCTGTCTGTGTATCTCTTTTCCAGTTTACTTGGTACCGAAGGAGAATGTCTGTCAGGTCCCAGTCATGAAATGAACTCACAACCTGGTACTTACTCCCTGTTTAGTTCCTCACCTTGGTCAGTCCATATCACTGCTGCCGGAGATTCTAAGAGTAAGTACAAAACACACACACACACACACACATGGTATTGCCTGATGGACAGGGGTAAGATGTCTGATAGGCAAGGCAGGTGGGCCATTATTGGAGAGGGAAAGTTATTACTTTCCAAATATGTGAAAATGCATGGCCTTAGTGGTTAGGGCGTTGCACTTACAATCGTGATATCGTGTGTTCATTTCCCAGACTGGGCAGTGCGATGGGTTTTTAAGCAAAACACTTCATTTCACACTGCTCCTGTCCACTCTGCTGGCAAAAATGGGTAATTCTGCGACAGATTGTACTCCTGGTCAGAGGGAGTGTTGGCCTGCTTGCCTGGCCAAGAGGGTGGCATCATTTGAAAGCTTAAAAAAAAAACATGTAAAGCGCATTGTGACCAGCAATGTACAACATCTAATAAATAATGTAAAGCGCATTGTGACCAGCAATGTATAACATTTCATAAACAATGTAAAGCGCATTGTGACCAGCAATGTATAACATCTCATAAACAATGTAAAGCGCATTGTGACCAGCAATGTATAACATTTCATAAACAATGTAAAGCGCATTGTGCCCAGTGATGTATAACAACATCTGATAGTCTGGTTGATCATGTGATCCACTTTCCAAATATAGCTGTCTTAATCTTTGATCCTTCTGCAGAGTTGGCCTGTACATTGCTTTTTTTTTTTTTAAACCTGGTACTTATTCTATCAATCTCTTTTGCTGAGCTACTAAGTTACAAGGACAGATACACACACACACACACACACATATATATATACACACACAGAAACTGTTTACTTTAAATTTGATTCCTGATAAACTCATGTTTATCTTTGTCATTACCTACAATCTATGGGCATAATGTGCTTGCATATGTATGTCCAGGGTTAACATAGGTAATTATACCAGTAATATAATGGATACTTCTAGCCCTTAAATGGTTATTCCAACCTCTAACTCTATTAACATATATATATATAATGTCCCAAACTTTGGCATTGAGAGTTATACAAATACTAGAACTGGGCGCCACTGCATAGTGCCAAGGACTCCAAATTTGCCATCAAGATGTAGGACAAGATACTGTGATAGTCTGCCTATGTTATGCTCATACTGGTCAGATCTAACATCATCATCATCGTTTAACATCCGTTTTCGGCTTCAGAGGTCCACAGCTCTTCAATATCCTCCCGAAGGAGCTGAGAGACCTGCATGGGGTGGATGCAGATGTCTTTAAAATAAAGCTGGACCTCTTCCTGTCAGGTGTCCCAGATAAACCAACTTCACGGCAGGAGGTGCAGATGAGGGCAGCTGCATCAAACTCTCTCATGCACCAAATGTCAATTGCTAAAAAGCATTCGTGAAGTAAAATCATGTAGCAACACTGAATGGCGGTGCCCCAGCATGGCCACAGCTCGTGAGCTGAAACTAGATAAAATGAAATGAAATGAAATATATATGCACATACACACATGATGGGCTTCTTTTAGTTTCCAACTACCCAATCAACTCTCAAAGCTTTGCTTGGCCTGAGGTCATAGTAGAAGACACAATAGGATCGAACCCAAAACCATGTAGCTGGGAAGCAAACTTTTTACCACACAGCCACTCCTGCGCCTCTCCCTTCATTTATCTATTTTATATTTCTATTTGAAGGTCTGGGATCATCTCCGTTCTCATCGCAAGCAAGTAGCATCCGCAACTCACCGGATCCTTTATCCGAGACCTACTGCACCGAATCCAGCATGGTGACCCCGACTTTTGCCAGTGGCTTTGGTTTCTCCTTTTCATCCGCCAACGACCACTGGGGTTCTTCACCACCTGCCCCTGCACCTCTTCAGTCTACTCCACCTAATGCTGCTGCTGCTGCTGCCCCTCCTCCAGTGCCCGCAGGACCTCCTGGAGGAGCTACGTCGTCATACTTATTCCAGGGAAACCTCCAAGTAAGACGATTCTCTTTGTTTTGGTTTGGTTTGAAAATGAAACAAAAAAAAACAAAATTGTCACAACAACATAAGTAAACAACCTTTTACGTTGGTTTTAGAAGCGTTGAATGTGTATCGTATTGTACAACCAAGGAAGTAATATTTTAAACACAGCATGGCCGTAAAAACAGCAGAAGGACTGGGTGTTGTTACCCTTATAAGATGGTAAAAAAGTTGTCAACTGACAATCATATGGCTTTTTGTTAACATCTTTTTTTTCTGCCTTATAAAAGTAATAATATCCAACAATCTTTCTGCTGTTTACATGGCTATATTGCATTCAAAATATTACCTTTTTGTTTGTACCAAACATTGTTGATTTTGGAGATGTACTCGCATAGCAAGTGACTTGATCTGAGATCGTGTGCTGAAAAAACGAAAACAATTGCAGCATGGAAGGTGTTTGTAAGCCATTTAAGAAACACACAAAAGCCGTTCGATTCACTTCAACATTTAAGTTTAATCTGTCAAAATATTTTCGTCGCTTTAAAACCGCGACCTGTTCACTGACAAAAATCTAATTTTTTATCTTTTTCTTTTTAGCAAGAAGTCAGCAGTTGAACCCAGATCACCGTGTCTTAAATTTTCTTTTCTGATTGCTTTCCTTGCAGTCTCTCTGGTCTGTTGCTGGTCCCTCACCACTGAAGAAGCTTCTGGAAGTTCAGAAACAACAACGTCAGAACGACCCCCATTGAAAGTAAATATTGGCCATTGCAGGACAAAGATGCTGCTGTGTTTTGTACAACAAAATTCTGGTGCTCCAGCTGGACTGCCACCCTTGTTGAAAAAAGAAAAAGGGAGAAGGCCACTCTGAGTTTCTCACTACCACTGGCCGCTGGTCAGGTTCATTCCTCTAGTAGGACAATGTCCTATTTTGGAAGTTACCGCTACACATTGGGATGGAGAAGGCCGACCCATGTCCACCTGCTTCCAGCCTAGCATTGACCAATAGTATTTTTGGGGATCATTTTTAAGAAAATAAATGGAAAAAAAAATGTATATCATTATATATATATATATATATATATATATATGTATATATATATATATGTACGTATCTTTAAATATACATATATATATGTGTGTGTGTGTATATATAATGTTTATATCTATAAATATATATATATATATGTATATGTATGCATATATCTATAAATATGCATATATATAGGTATGTATGTATCCATAAATATAAATATATGTACTTGTGTGTGTGTGTATATATGTGTGTAGCATGTATCTATCTATCTCTCTCTGTCAAACTACGTATATACATATACACACACATACACACGTGTATGTTTATATATATATATATGGGTATATGCATGCATACGTACACATATACACACACACATATATATGCACATAATGATAAATTTTAATTTCCCCCCAAAAACTAAACATTTTTTTGTCTTTTTTATTTTGTGAAATTTAACGGCAAAAAATTGAAAGTCAACACACATACCAACACATGCACACACACAGATATATATATATATATATATATAAAAACACACTTATAAACATATCTATTATTGTGAAAAGTGAGGAATTTTGAGCATACAGAAGAAAACAAAACAAAAAAACATTCTTGAAATATTTTGTGACGATGAGGGAGGATTGAGAGTGGAGGGGGGAGGGGGCATTTTTTTTCCCATTTTGCTTTTTTTTTCCCCTGCTTTTTTTTTTTTTTTTCTTGAAACAGAAAAGATATTCAAGAAGAAATTCTGGTACATTCTGTCTACTTTTCAACAGTTTCTTTTTTTTTTTATTTTTGGAAAATTTTTCATTTTTTTTTCTCTTGGTAGTAGAGCTGTATTTTTCATTTTGTTTTTTTTTTTTTCAAAGAAGAGAGGGGAGGGAGGGAGTTCTAGCTTTGTTTGTTTTTTTTTTGATATGTATTTTTTAAATATATATATTTTTTTCTTTTTTGGGGGTTTTTGCTTTTCCTTCCTTCCTTCCTTTCTTCCTTCCAAAAATCCCAAGACCAGTAAAGAAATAAAAGCAAAATCAACCAACCAAACAAACAAACAAGCAAACCAAAAAAAAAAAATGGTAAAAAGAAATTATCAAAAAAAAATTAAAATGTATGATAAAAGCTACTCCCCTTCATTCACCCCCACCCCACAACAAAAATATACGAAACAAAACAATAACAAAGAAAAAAAAAAGAAACGGTTCTCTCCCCCCCCCCCGAAAAAAAAAATGAATTATATATGAAATGCATCAAACTATTATTAGCGAACTGTTTTGGTCTCCAGTCTGTTAATAGTCACTAAAAGCAACCAACTACAACTACTACTGTAGTAGCAGCAGCAGCAACAACAACCATAACAACAATAACAACAACAACAAGTGGTGGCGGAAGGAGGGAGTGATTTTTATTGACCAAAAGCAATTACAGATAAAGACAAGGAGGAAAAAAAAGAGAGAGAGAATATGAGAATTTTGTTTTGCGTTTTGGTTGTTTTCTAATATCGCTCCCTCCCTCTTCCCTAGATCTTCCACCCCCCACTGTAAAAAAAAAAAAGAAGAAATTAAAAAAAAAAAAAACGGAAACCAAAGGAGGGTGGGTTGGATAGATCCACCAGTGTAGCCACCACCAAATTTACTATTATCGTCATCATCGTCATCGTTGTCACCACCACCTTTTGTCATTACATTGTGTAAATATGCATGTAGCTGCATGCGAGATAGGGTTTCTCTGCATATCTACATAGATGTATGTGTGTTAGCGCATATATTCATATATATATATATATATATATACACATACATACATACATATAAAGACGGACGGACACGTGTGTGTATTTGTAAAAATATGTATGTGTGTATATGAATACACACACACACGCACATATATATATATATATATATATATATATATATGGGGACACACACACTAAGTATGTATACACATGTATATGAATTTGTATTTGTTGTGTGTGTGTATATATATATATATATATATGCATATACATATATATATATGTGTGTCTATATATAATATATGCCTATATGTATATTTTTATGTATATGTATAAGCATATATGCATAGATACATATTTTATGTTTTGTGGTGTATACACATAAATATGACACATATTTGTGTACATATACATACATACATATATATATATATATATATATATTTATACATGTGTGTGTATATATATAATATATATGTATGTATGTATATGCACATATTCATAAACATCTGAACAGAAAACATGTATCTGTGTTTACATGCTTTCGTGTGTGTGTGTGTGTGTAACATGTGTATATACATGTCCATATATGTGCTTGTGTAGATATGTGCACACAGCCACACTTCCAATTATGTGGACATCTTTTGTTTGTGCGCATGTGCTTACACCGGCTGAAACGGCAAACGGAAGTCTAATTCAAGTAGTAGTCGTAGTAGCAGTAGTAGTTGTAGTAGTAATCGTGGTAGTAGTAACAGCAACAACAACAACAACAACAAAGGTGATGATGAGGATGATGATAATGATACTGTTGCTGCTGTTTCTGGTGATGGTGTTAAAAATTGCATCTGCTTTTTATAAAGAAAATGTGTACTGCAAAAAATAAAATAAAAAAAAACAAAAACAAACAACAAACAAAATACCCCCAATTTAATGGGCTGCTGGGAGAAATTATAATTATGTACTACCACACACACACACATAACCATAGGCAAACTACACACACACACACACAACTCTTTTTCCTTGCCTTCCTGCTCTCTGTATTATTATTTCTTCTTTAACCTTGTTTTGTGAAGAAATATTTTATAGGTTTATGGTCAGGGGTTAGTGGGGGGAAATAGCATTTAGAAAATAAAAAAAATAAAATAAAATAAAATTTCACTAGATGTTGGTTTTGTCAAAGTTACTGCTCTTTGTCTGTCTGCCATTGTCATAATCACCATCACCGTCATCATCGTCATTATTCTTATTCTCGTAATTGCCAAGTTAAAAGCAGGGTAGTGGAGATGATGTGTTGCCGAGGGGTAACAAGTTGTATATCAGTTCCTTCCTATGATCCATTAGCTCAGAAATCTAAATATAGAATGCTGAAATAGTAATAAATACCAGTGGTACCTTTGGGGTTTGATTTCATCATCAACTCTTTGGAAAATTTTGAACAAAAACTGATTGCTATTATTTTAGAAACTTATTATTAATATTATAGCATGCTGAGCAAAATGCTTAGCAGTATTTTGTCCATTTTGTTCTGAGTTCAAATTCTGCCAAGATCACCTTTACTTTTCATCCTTTTGGGGTCGATAAATTAAGTACCAGTCAAATACTGGGGTCGATGTAATCAACTATCCTTCTCTCCAAAATTTCAGTAGAAAACATCATTAAAGCGACGAGCTGGCAGAATCATTAGCATGCTGGTCTCCCCCAAATTTCAGGCCTTGTGCCTATAGTAGAAAGGATTATTATTATTATCATCATTGAATGTCAGCATGTCAGACAAAATGCCTAGTGGTGTTTCTTCTGGCACTTTACGTTTTGAGTTCAAATTCTGCCGAGGTCAACTCTGCCTTTCTTCCTTTTGGGATCGATAAAATAAGTGCCAGTTGAACACCAAGGTCAGTGTAACCAACTTACCATTCCCCTAATATTGCTGGCCATATGCCAAAATTTGAAACCATTATTTTTATCATAGAATGTTATAATTTTTTATCTCCAATTATAACTTATCAAAGCCACACACACATTGTGTGTATGTGTGTGTTAGTATATAATTGTCTGTTCCAAATGCATGCTATTTGAGTAAGTGAAACTGAAATTGTAATGTTCATGCCTCTCCCTAGAGTTTTATTAGTGAGGGGTGTTAGGTGAAGTGTAATCTTAGCTAAAATTTGAAACCACATCAGCTGTAGTCTGCAGTATGTATCAGCTAGACTAGTACCAGCAGTATTCATTTGTATTAACGATAATGACACATACTTAAGACTACAGATGTTGAGAAGTCCCCAGTACTTCACTGGTACTATTTTTATCTATTCCCAAACAGACAGCAGACGAAAATAATAATTAATTTTTTTTTTTTTGCAGTCATAATTTTTTTTCAGTTGCATGGTACCCTACCTGTCACCATCTTTAGTTGCAAAATCTTGCTGTCCCTTGATGTCTCTGATTGAAATTTGGGTCCAGCTTGTATGAACTAAAGCAAATCCTAATAATAATAAAAATAATGCCAATGATAACCAGTTTTCCTCACTTCTTAGGTTGAATGGACGTGAGATGAGTTACATTTTGAATTCAAGCTGATAGTTTAAATGCATTCTTAGCCTGATGCACGTGTGTGTAATATACATGCATGTACCCACGCATATTTGGGGAAATTGCCCACAGTAGACTAGCATCCTATCCTGTGGAAAATGAAGTTTGCTTCTGATCCACTTAAGCACTAAACAGATCAGAACTAAACACCAACTCAGTCAACACCTGTGCTTTGGAGAAAAGGGTTGGGTTTCAAACCTTGGTATATGTGTGTGTACATTCACACAAGTAAATATATTTATACACCTGTGTCTATATATATGTATATGTGTGTGTGTGTGTGTGTATTTATGTATTGTTTACATCATAAGAATTTAGAAGCTTGAAACTTTGAGAGACCCGAAATCCTTTTTACCAATGGAACTCGAAACAATTAAGGCTGGTAAGAACAAAGATTGGGAAATTCAAAGGATTGCTTTGATACAACGGTAGAATGCTTATCGTTTCCACAGAAGATGTGGGTTCCAGCCCCACAAGCAGCCTTTGACTTTTTTCTGTCCTCAGGGGTTTTTAGCCCTATATTTGCACATTTACTATTTATAGCTTTATCTACATTGAATTCCACTGTGAAAACTGCATATATGATGCACATGCCTGTGTGTGCGTAATATGCATATGTTTCTGCCTTTTTGTAGTGATATAAATGCATATTATACTTTATACATGCAGCAGCTACCATTCTTGTTTGTTGCATTACTGTAATTCTACCTTGTGCCAGTTACCCACTTACCAATTACAGAGCCCCTCTTCCGTCCGTCTCTAGAATCTCGCCTCCCGACTACTACTTACCCAACCCAAACACGACGCTTCTAATTATTATTACAAATAAATCTATCCTATCCTATCCATTTTTTTTTTTTGTGGTGTGGTTTCTTTCTAAGTCACATAGTTGTATTTCTTCCTCTCCTTGTTCTCCCCAGCATCCCTACATGCTCTCTTCCTTGCTCTCTCTAATTCCTGCAACAACAGTATTATTAATAATAATAATATTAATAATAACAACAACAACAACCACTAGTGGGACCCGTGAGAATTCTATGGTGTAAGACAGCATATTTCAAAATATATTAAACACAAGCAAGGAATTTCAAAAAATTCTTTGGAAATTCTGCCAGTTAATCAAATCTGTACTTTCACTAATGGAAATAAACTTAGGTGGTGTTGCTTCTTTTAGTATGTTTGACAGATGTTGATGTGCTTTCATAGATTAAGGAAATAAAGACTTATTTGTATATATATATATATATATATTATATATATATATATAAAATAAATATAAGAGAGTGGTCACTATATGGCTCACTCTAGCACCAGTTAATCCAAAAGGTTTCGACCACAAAAATACATGTTTCCCATGAAAGTCAGTACGATTGCTAGCTCACACGGACAAGGCAAATAAAAAATAACAAAAATACAGATTATTTTGGGACAATTGTTTCGCTATTAATGAATTAAATGTAATATTACTTACAAAAAAATCCACTTGTAGCTGTCAGCCAAAACTATCTGGATGAAATCCACTCAATCACACGCCAGATTTTACCATAACGATAAATACGCGCTGTGGTTCAATTGATTACATCCGACGTTATAATTCAAATGCCCCAACTAACAGCGCGCCAAACTTTCACGGAAAACAAATACAGCATTTAGAAATAAATGCAGCATAATTATAATAATTAATAAGGGTGAGAGATTAGATACTATTTAATAGTATATCTATTCAACACCAAGTGGCCTAGTGCTCCGAGAAACCTGGATTATTATAATATTTTATAATATATTATAATATTTTTACAAAATAAATATAAGAGAGTGGTCACTATATGGCTCACTCTAGCACCAGTTAATCCAAAAGGTTTCGACCACAAAAATACATGTTTCCCATGAAAGTCAGTACGATTGCTAGCTCACACGGACAGGGACAAATAAAAAATAACAAAAATACAGATTATTTTGGGACAATTGTTTCGCTATTAATGAATTAAATGTAATTTTACTTACAAAAAAATCCACTTGTAGCTCGTCAGCCAAAACTATCTGGATGAAATCCACTCAATCACACGCCAGATTTTACCATAACGATAATACGCGTGTGGTTCAATTGATTACATCCGACGTTATAATTCAAATGCCCCAACTAACAGCGCGCCAAACTTTCACGGAAAACAAATACAGCATTTAGAGAAATAAATGCCAGCATATTATAATTAATTAATAAGGGTGAGAGAATTAGATACTAATTTAATAGTATATCTATTCAACACCAAGTGGCCTAGTGCTCCGAGAAACCTGATTATTATAATATTTAATATATTATAATTTTTTACAAAAATATAAGAGAGTGGTCCACTATATGGCTCACTCTAGCACCAGTTAATCCAAAAGGTTTCGACCACAAAAATACATATATATATTATTAAATTAGAGACAATCAAACAATGAAAGACTTAAGCCAATACATAAATTAATTTATATTATTTAGATATAAAAAATATAATTAATATCCACTACGATCGTTTCCTGTCTGTCATCAAAAATTGATGACAGAAGACAGGAAACGATCGTAGTGGATATTAATTATATTTTTTAATAATTGTTACATATCTAAATAGTATAAATTAATTTATGTATTGGCTTAAGTCTTTCATTGTTTGATTTGCCTAATAGTGGTTTTGTCTCTAATTTAATATAATATAATATTTTACTATAAAATTGGATTCAATCCTAAATCTGATTTTTCCCTGTAAGTTTGGATTTATTCCCTAATATTTATTATTAATATATATATATATATAAACTATTTTCGTGGTCCAGATATCTCAAAGGCTCAGCCCAAGTTATTTTACCAATTGAGATTATTTCATTTCAGTTCAGTTCAGGGATCTATCTATTTGCATAACTATTGATATACCTGTAGATTCACCTGCCTTCCTACCCAAATCTATCTAAGTTACTATGATATCTTCTTTCTCTTCTGCTGATGTGTGTATCTGTTTATTTTCATAATACCGATAAGCATTTAAACTTTATTATAAAAAAAAAAAATGAATTATGGCATTGCTCCATCATGGCCACAGGTTTTTGTCTGGAACACATAAAAGATAAAAAATGTAACATCTACAGCTATTAGTCAACCAAGGTTATTTCACCTTCACTTAACTCTGTATCATATCTTTTAAAGTGTAAATTTATAGATCTTCATGACGTTTTAAACATTTTGATTGTGCCTGTGATTTTAACATACAAATGCAGAATAATGTAGACTTCCCCTCCCTGTCATTCTCTCCAATAATATAGACCTTCTCCCTCCCTCCTCTCTCTCTTTCATGTTTTCCATTTCTATTTTTCCACTGATTTAACTATCCCTGTTTCTGTTCTTTCTTTGTCTCCCTTTCTCCCCTTCTCTCTATGTATATATTTCCCCATTCGAGTTACAACCTCCTTTGATGCAAGCATAACATAAAGAAGAGAAAACGAAGCAGTTAGTCATTTTCATGCAGGAGAAGAATAGCTACATGCAAAGCACTACATGTACTGCACATCCTACATGTACTGCACATCCTACATGTACTGCACATCCTACATGTACTGCACGTTTACTTTTGATTATTTCTCTTCATGAAAACCAGTCCTTTTCAGGTTTTATTTTGTTACCTTTGGTTGAGCAGATGCTAACCGATTGCACTAAAGCGTATGCATTGAGGAAATTTTAAAGAATAAAAATACATAAAGAAACCACTTTTTACTGTCCAACTTCCAAGAAAGCTCAATTCAAGTTATTTCATCAATTGAGGTTATTTTCATTTCATTTCAGTTTAGTGATTTAGCTATTTGTATAACTATTAATGTATATAACCCTCTATTTGCATAAGTATTTAGACTCACCTACCTACATATCTATCTGCCTGTTTATCTAAGTAATTATCATATCTACACGTAAAAAGCACCTTCCGATCGTGGCCATTTGCCAGTTTCGCCTGGCCCCCCCGTGCCGGTGGCACATAAAAAGCACCATCTGATTGTGCCCGTTGCCAGCCTTGCCTGGCCCCCGTGCCGGTGGCACGTAAAAAGCACCATCCAACCGTGGCCGTCTGGCACTTGTGCCGGTGGCACGTAAAAACACCCACTACACTCATGGAGTGGTTGGCATTAGGAAGGGCATCCAGCCGTAGAAACATTGCCAGATCAGACTGGGCCTGGTGCAGCCTTCTGGCTTCCCAGACCCCAGTTGAACCGTCCAACCCATGCTAGCATGGAAAGCGGACGCTAAACGATGATGACTTTCCCTTCTGTAAATGTATCTGTTTAATTTCACAATACCAATAAGCATTTAAACATAATAATGGAAAAAAAAAAAAAAATTAAAAATATGAATTATGGCAGTGCCTCAGCATGGCCACACTGTTTTGCCTGGAACACATAAAAGGTACAAGTGTAACATCTACAGCTATTTGTCAACCAAGGTTATTCCACTTTAATCTAACTCTCTATCGATATAACTTTTAAAGTTTAAATTTATATTGGCCAGCCTCATCTGGCACGTAAAAAGCACTCACTACACTCACGGAGTGGTTGGCGTTAGGAAGGGCATCCAGCCGTAGAAACATTGCCAGATCAAGACTGGAGCCTGGTGCAGCCATCTGGTTCACCAGCCCTCAGTCAAAATCGTCCAACCCATGCTAGCATGGAAAGCGGACGCTAAACAATGATGATGATATCTTCATAACATTGTTTCATTATGTTAAACATTTTGATTGTGCCTGCGATTCTAACACACAAATACAGAATGATAAAGACCTTCTCCCTCCTCCTCCTCCTCACTCTCTCTAATAATATAGACTTCCTCTCTCTCTCTCTCTCTCTCTCTCTTCAGTAATATAAATCCTTTTTCTCTCTTTCATGTCTTCCCTTTCTATTTTTTCACTGATTCAACTATCCCCATTCTGCATCTTTCTTTGTCTCCTGTTCTCCCCTTCCTCTCTCTCTCTCTTTCTCTCTCTCTCTCTTCTCTCTCTCTCTCTCTCTCTCTCTCTCTCTCTCTCTCTATATATATATATTATATATATATATATATATATATAATGTGGAGGCGCAATGGCCCAGTGGTTAGGGCAGCGGACTCGCGGTTTCGATTCCCAGACCGGGCGTTGTGAGTGTTTATTGAGCAAAAACACCTAAAAGCCCCACAAGGCTCTGGCATGGGGTGGTGGCGATCCCTGCTGTATTCTTTCGCCACAACTTTCTCCCACTCTTTCTTCTGTTGGCCTGCTTGCTTAGCCAGCGGGGTGGCGTCATTTGAAGGCTAAAACAATGCAAAGCGCATTGTGACCAGCGATGTGTAGCACCATCTGATAGCCTGGTCGGTGATGTGATATATATATATATATTTCTACATTTGAGTTACAACCTCCCTTGATGATGTAAGCATGACATACAAATGAAATAGGCAGGAACAAGTGGAATAGTATAGTAATAATACTCCTTTCTACTGGGGGGGGGGCGATTACATTGATCCTAGTGCTTGACTGGTACTTACCTTATCAGTCCCAAAATAACAAAAGGCAAAGTTGACCGTAGCAGGATTTGATCTCAGAATGTAGAAAACCAGAATTGTTGCTCAGCATTTTGTTTTGATGTACTAACAATTCTGCTGCTCACTGCCTTAGTTGTGGTAGTAATATTTATTCCCGCTTAAAAGTGGATGTGGTGTTAGAACACAGAATACTGCAATAGTTACCACAAGAGAACCTTTCATGTGGACTTGTGGTGCATATAAGCACTCTTGTTTATATCGCTAGCAGGAGACAATCACTGGCATCGCCGCCACAAGGACTACCAGATGACAGGATTTCAGCCTTCTTTGGCCTTGTCAATGGTAGACACCCGACCACTGGAAATAGTAGTGACCGCTCCACTAGCAATAGTCATAGAACCACAGTGCCTAATTGCTGTATTTTGCGTTCTTTCACAACATCCATTTTTTCAGGTCTTGTGTTTTTAGTAGAAAAGATTATCACCCCCCCCCCTTCTAGAAGAGCGAGCTAGCAGAATCGTTAACATGTCGGACACAATACATAGCAACAGATCTTCCAGCCCTTTACATTCTGAGTTCAAATCCTGCTGAAGTGAACTTTGTCTTTCATCCTTTGGGGGTGGGGTTTCATAAAATAAGTATCAATTGAACAGTGAGAGCTCCCTTCCACAAAATATCAGGCCTTCTGCTAGAAAGAATTATTATTTAGGCGGTAAACCAGCAAAATGCTTAAGCGAGCATTTCGTCCATCTTTACATTCTGAGTTCAAATTTTGCTGAGGTCAACTTTGCCTTTCATCTTTGCAGGGTTGATAAAATAAAAGTACCTGTTGAACCCCGAGGTTGACATCAGCTTATTCCCTTCCCAGAATTACTGGCCTTGTGCCAAAATTTGAAATCGTTGGCTCAGCAGAACAAAATGCTTAGAGGTATTTCTTCTAGCTCTTAATGTTCTGAGTTCAAATTCTGCCAGGGTTGACCTTTCCTTTTATCCTTTGGGAGCATGGTGGTGGTTCAATAAAATAAAGGACCTGTTGAACACTAGGGGGACCTGATGTAATTACCCCCACCCTCAATATTTCAATCCTTGCACCCATAGAAAGAATTAATATTACTATCGTAAAGAAGGAAGCAAATTGTTAGAAATCACCAGACTAAATGCCTTACAAGCATAAAGTGTTACTTCTTTCCTGGGTTCAAATCACGCCAAAGTCAATATATTCTTTACTTATGGGCAATAAAGTAAATACCTGTAATATACTGGTCAACTCAACACCCTTATCCCACTATAAATTCTTTGGGGATATGAACTCAGAAAATGGTTCTTCTTATATCAGCTTGTCAAACTGAAGTACCAGTAATGTGCTCAGGATTAGACAATGTGATATACAGTTCTGCCTTTCAAAGCAGTTTTGTACCTAAGTCTTTTAGCCTTAATCCAATGCTTAATTTCACTGACCTATGACCAAAGGCATTAACCCTTTAGCATTTAAACCGGCCATATCCGGCCAAAAGTATTCTGCCTGTTTTATATTCAAACTGGCCAGATCTGGTCTCTCACACCAGCCCTACAATATCGTCTTAAAAATTAACAGCTACCTCATCAAAATCTCATAGCTACAAGATAAAGCATGATTAGTTCAAAACAATGTGGATTAAAAAGGATTAATTTAGGCAGAATAATGCAAACACTAAAAGGTTAAAGCTGTAATCATCCAGTTTGAGGACATCTTTGTGGTTGTTTGACCAGCTAGAAATAGCAACGAAATTCCCCCTCCTCTTTTTCCTTCCCCCATGTCTTAGAGTTTTAGTTGAGTAAGAATAAAATATGGCAAGAATATTCACCCCAGCAAAGGTGGTGGCCATGCTGGATTACAATTGAGTCTCAGATTATTTTCCTCGTAAAATTAGTCTGCTTGCATTTATGTAATAATTAAGAAACATTGCTATTATCATTTATATTTGGACTTAGTGGAGATTGCATGAGTGTTGGGGAAAATGCCCTGCAACAATCATACCAGCTCTTTACTTTGAAATTCAAATTTCTTTCATCCTTTTAGGGTCCATAAAATAAGTACCAGTTGAGCACTGGGTTGATGAAATCAACTGTTGCCCCTTCTCCCCAGATTGTTGGCCTTGTGCCAAAATTTGAAACCATTATTATCAAGGTGGCAAGCAGACAAAATACTTAATGCTGTTTCATGTCTCTATTCTGACTTGAAATGTTGTTACGGTTGACTCTACCTTTCATCCCTTTCGGGGTCAATAAATTAAGTACCAGTTGAACATGTAATCAACTAGCCCCCTCCCACCAATTTTCAGGCTTTGTGTCTATAGTAGAAAGATTATTATTATTATTATTATTATTAATTGGTAGAATTGTTTGTGTTGGATGAAATTCTTTCCAGAATTTGCTCCAACTTGTGTTCTGAGTTCAATTCTTGCTGAGGCCAGCTTTACCTTTCTTCTCGTTAGGATCAATTAAACGAAGTACTATAGTTAATTTAATTGATTATTCATCTCCAACCAAATTTCTGGCCTTGTGCCTATGTAAGTTATTATTATTATTATTATTATTAAAGTGGTGAGCTGGCAGAATCATTAGCACGCTGGATGGAATACTTATGGGTATCTCACATGGCCGCTACATTCTGAGTTCAAATTTCACTGAGGTCAACTTTGCCTTTCATTCTTTTGGGGTTGATTAAATAAGTACCAGTTATGCACTGGGGTCAATGTAATCAACTTAATCCCCTCCCCCAAGTTGCCCTTGTGGCAAAAATTTGAAATAATAATAATTATTATTATTAAGGTACTGAGCTGGCAGAATTATTAGCACACTGGATGAAATGCTTAATAGTATTTCATCTGTCTTCATGTTCTGAGTTCAAATTCTGCTGAGGTCAACTTTGCCTTTGATCCTTTTGAGGGTCGATAAATTAAGTACCAGATATGCACTGGGGTCAATGTAATCGACTTAATCCGTTTGTCTGTCCTTGTTTGTCCTCTCTGTGTTTAGCCCCTTGTGGGTAGTAAAGAAATAGGTATTTCGTCCGTCTTTACATTCTGAGTTCAAATTCTGCTGAGGTCAACTTTGCCTTTCATCCTTTTGAGGGTTGATAAATTAAGTACCAGTGAAACACTGGGGTCAATATCAAACTAGTCTCTTCCCCTCAAATTTCCGGCCTTGTGCCTTTAGTAGAAAGGATTATTATTATTATTAAGGCAGTGAGCTGGCAGAATTGTTAGCATGCTGGGTGAAATGCTTAGCAGCAATTCATCCGAGTTCGAATTCCATTAGGGTCGATTTTGCTTTTCATTGCTTAAGGATCAATAAAATAAGTTGAATCGACTAGCCGCCTCTCCTAAAATTTCAGGCCTTGTGCCTATAGTGGAAAAGATTATTATTATTATTAAGGGCAGCGAGCTGGCACGTTCGTTAGCTTGCTGAGCAGAGTACTTAACCGTATTTTGTGTGTCTTTACATTTTGTTGTTCAAATTTCGTCAGAGTCAACTTTGCTTTTCATCTTCTCACTGTTGATAAAATAAGTACCAGTTGTGCACTGGGGGCCAATGTAATCAACTTAGCCCTTCCCCTCAAAAACACTGCTGGCCTTTTGTCAAAATTTGAAATTATTAATGACCCCCACCCCACACCTCCATTCACCTTCTGTGTAAATTTGTGGATATCTCATTTTATAATTTCTTTACTTGGAAAAGGCATGAATGCCTTGTAATCTGCCTTTTGTAATTATGTAAGCAACTTACTGTTTAACACCTTATACCTCACTATCCCTGAACCAGCAGACCTATATAATCACAGGCATTCCAGTCATGACCATCCCATTTTATATTCATGCATTGTGTATCTAAGTGCTACATTGACTGAGTCCTTGTTTTCTCAAGACAGTAATGTGTGATTTAAGGCAGGTTTGGCTGCTATTTCTTGCGTAGAGGCTCCCTTGTCGGCTGTATCGATATCGGTTGTGTTGTTTGCATGAGTCACTATAGTAACAGTTTATTAATTTTCTTTTTTTCCTTCATTCATACTCTCTGCAAAACATGATGATGATGATGATAATTGATAATTTAATCTGGTGGTTCTCCATTACTATAGCAACGAGTTGAAGAAAAACACCGATTGACCACGCCTGTCCCACCCCCTCCTCCCACCCAATACAGTTGTTTGTGTGTGTGACGTAGTTTGTGTTTGTCTCTCAGTTACTATGGCAACGAGTTGGGACAGACGGAAGAAGCAGAGTACCCTTGGCAACTAGAATATAAAAATAAACCACGTGTTTTGTCTGTTTTAGAATTTACAAATAAAAACTTTTATTCAAAATGGTCTCTTGTGAGTAGCAAACGTTCATCCATTCTCACGCTCTCCTTCTCTCAAAACAGTCCAAACCTGACATAACCAAATACTTATCTACTGTCTCTATCTTGCTTCTTTCTTTCCTTCTTTCTTCTCATGCACACATTTACATAATATAAACACGTACATATTTCACTCATACACATACACTAGTTTGACTCACATACACACGCACACACTATCCGCAACATGTTACCCGCACACTTCACACAATCCTTCTCTTACACATATTTCGGATACAACTTCTCTCTTCCTCTCACTCATATAGACAAGACTCTCTTCCTCCTCTCTCTGTTTCACACACAAACAGACGACATCCTCTCTCACAAACACATTCTCTCTCTCCCTCTCACCCACACAACCCCCTCTCTGTTTTACACACAAACTACATAAATGGACCTTTTCTTTCTCTCCCAAAACAGACGACATCCTCTCTCTCTTTCTTTCTCTCTCACATAAGCAGACTACATCCTCTCTCTTTCTTTCTTTCTCTCTCACATAAACAGACGACATCCTCTCTCTTTCTTTCTTTCTCTCACATAATTGACGACATCCTCTTTCTTTCTTTTTTTCTTTCTTTCTCTCACATAAACAGACTACATCCTCTCTTTCTTTCTCACATAAACAGACATCCTCTCTCTCTCTTTCTTTCTCACTCACATAAACAGACATCCTCTCTCTCTTTCTTTTTCTCACATAAACAGACGACATCCTCTCTCTCTCTTTCTTTCTCTCTCACATAAACAGACGACATCCTCTCTCTCACACACACAAACTACCCCTCTCTTTTTCATACACAACGCTCAAACAAACCTTCTCTCTCTTACACACACAGACGACTCTCTTTCCCTCTCTCACACACACAAATAAGCCGCCTCTCTCTCTCTCATACATAACACATAAACAGACGACATCCTCTCTCACAAAGGTACATTCTCTCTTTCCCCCTCTCACAGACACAAGCCGTCTCTCTCTTTCTCATACATAACACATAAACGGACCTCTCTCTCTCTCTCTCTCTCTCTTTCATACACACACACACACACACACACACACACACTCTCCCAGTCCCATGTCTGCTACACAGTCTATCATTTTTTTTTCCTCGTAGAAGGTTGAAAAATACCTGGAAATAAAATTTTTTTTGAATTTCCTTCAATTTATTATGTTGTATTGTTTCATTGCCTGTGTAGTGAAGGATGGGGGGGGCACGATAGGAGTCTGGTGATGGCGGGGATGATGGGGAGGAGACAGAAAGGGGCTCGGTAAGAGGATGGTGGTGAGAAGAGAAGAAGCTCTGGGGGTCATGTGTGGGGGGTGATGGGAGGAAGGGTGAGGAAATGGGAAGGGTAGTAGTGCCAAGCGGCATCGGCCCAATTTGGTAGGGTTTTTTTTTCTTGGAGAAGCACTGGTGTCCAGGACACTTATGCTACTGAGTAGAAAGGAAGAAAAATAAACATTGCTTAGGTGTGGCTATGTGGTAAGAAGCTTGTTTCCCAACCACACGGTTCCAGGTTCATTCCCACTGCGTGGAACATTGGGCAAGTGTCTTCTACTATAGCCACTGGCCAATCTAACCCTTGTGGGTGGATTTGGGAGACGGAAACTGAAAAAAAGCCCGTCGTATACATATATCTATATATTAAAATTGGGGAATATTAAAATTAGGTTTCTCGTCCATAAAGGGTTTAGCTTTATGGCGTATCGTCAGATCCCCAAAACGTGTTGGCCCATGACCTCTTAAAAATATGGAGGAGGAAATACTTTTATATATATATATATATATATAATGTTTGTCTCCCTCCCCCATCATCGCTTAACAACCGATATTGGTGTATTTACGTCCCTGTAACTTAGCGGTTCAGCGAAAGAGACTGATGAAATAAGTACCACACTATGAAACAAATACGTACTGGGGTCGATTTATTCTACCAAAATTCTTCAAGTCGGTACCCCAGCATGGCCCGCGGGCCAGTGACTGAAATAGGTGAAAAGAAAGAAAAAACGACTTACAAATATCTTTGCAGATCGCAGAGTGAATCTTGGCTGATGAAAGGCATATAGAATGATTTAGATAGGTACACGCGGACATAATTGGTCAAAGGGCACCACCACCTGAAAGGTTATCATCATCAAGCCTTGAACATTACAGTCTCAAGTCCTGGGTCGTTACCTGCTTCCCATTATGACAAGATCACAACGTCCTTCCTCCTGAACAGGACATTAGTCCGTCGTAAGGCTGCTCTTTTACCGCTGGATGGACTGGAGCAACGTGAAAAAGAAAGTGGGTTTTTTTTTCAGGAACACGACACACCGCCCGGTCCGGGAACCGAAATTGCGACCTTACGATTGTGTTTAAAATACACTAACTACCAGGCCACGCGGTTGTGATTGATCAGTTACAGGTTCAGTAGTTGAAGTGATTAAATAAAGATGTGTGTGTGTGTAATGTCCAACTCTAACATGAAGACAAACAATGCTGTTCTTTAGATGATATGTATATATTCTTTTATACTCTAGGCACAAGGCCGGAAATTTGGGGGAAGGGGGCAGTCGAATAGATCGACCCCAGTGCGTAACTGGTACTTAATTTATCGACCCCGATAAATTAAGGGCAAAGTCGACCTCGGCGGAATTTGAACTCAGAACGTAACGCATTTCACCCGGCGTGCTAACGTTTCTGCCAGCTCGCCGCCTTAGACTATATATATATATTATATATATATATATATATATATATATATATATATATATATATATATATATATCTATATATATATATATCTATATATATATATATATATATTATATATATATATATATATATATATATATATATTATTACGAACAGGGTGTCCATAAATTGTCTTTAATATATATACAATAAAACTGTGGAAGTTGGGAAGATAATTTATGGACATGCTGTATAAGAGTACAGACTGTCAAAAAGCCAGCACAACTTTGACTAGAAGTGTGTGTAGGCTTTAAGAAATAAATACTGAGATGCAATGCTTGTTGTCAAACTGTAATATTACTACTTAGAAAATCCCAAGTCTTCTTACAGGTTTGATATTGTATCGAATATAAAGCTATGCATTGCCAAGGACTTGAGATTTTGACCAGTTTTCTTCCAGAACCAATTTTCTGCATAATATAAACGGACAATATTAAGGGAGTTATCTCCCTTTACAATGCAAACTAGAAGCATTGTAAAAATTTTATTTTTTTGACAACCTAGAAGAAGAGGATGATAACAATGATACAAATAAACAGTCTTTAAAAACCGTTTGCTTTTCTATTTCAGCAGTAAAAAATATAATACGCCTCAGAATCCGGGAAACAGGGCTAAATGAGCTGATGGTTCAGAAAGAAAATTTTACCTCTTTTCACTCCATTTTTAAAGAAAAATTACGAATGTTTGACGAACACAGCACAAATTAACAAGATCTTAAAGCCACTCAATTCTTCTCCCACTCAATTTTCTTTTTGAATTCAGATATCAAATTTCAAGGAAAACAGATTTCCGTATAGACTCGTGTAAAAGTCGAATTTCTTAGACCATTTTTTAAGGTCAAATTTATGGGGTCGACTATTACATGGATACCACTTTTGAGGGGCTAAAATTCAAGCTAGAATCCGAAGTATTGCATCAGCAGCAGAAACCCAACTGATATCTAAGCGAATAAAAGCAAAAACACAATGAATTCCAGTAATATAACCAATTCCATGCATCAAAACACACGTCCTGGTCAATAACAAAACCCATAAACCAGGCCATGTATAGCCCCTTATAAATATTTGCACTTTCTCTTTTAGGTGTACCCCTCAAACTTAACAGACTAGCTGAGTGAAACCAATTTATATCTCATAATTATGTTCTGTTACCACCTAAATCTCCACGAGGCTCCGACAGGGGATGTACTCCGACAGGGGATGTACTCTTTCACCACAATTTTCTCTCACTCTTACTTCCTGTTTCTGTTGTACCTGTATTTTAAAGGGCCGGCCTTGTCACTCTCTGTGTCACGCTGAATATCCCCGAGAACTACGTTATGGGTACACGTGTCTGTGGAGTGCTCAGCCACTTACACGTTAATTTCACGAGCAGGCTGTTCCGTTGATTCGGATCAACCGGAACCCTCGTCGTCGTAACCGTCGGAGTGCTTCAGTTCTGTTACCACTGGTAACATATCTACCCAGTACCAGCAAGCCACTGCCTACCGTAATACGGTGCATACAGCTGATACCTGCATGGCGTGTTTCACATCATAACTCTTCAATAACTTTACACTACTTTCATATTTATGGTTAAAGTCGCACTCATCACAAGTGTATTATGGCACAGCATATTAGTGGTGCATTTTTATTTCTAATTTATTAAATGCAAATTAATGATTTAAATACCAAAGTTGAAAAAAGAAGCAGAAGCGCAACAGTCTCCACCGAAAACGTTTTCTTCTTCGTCGCTGTAAGGCAACCACACAATTTTGTACAGTGTTATTCCTACATACGGGATAAAACGGTACCTTGACCCACAAATGCTGCCCCGTTGTTCGTGAAATACTAAGGTCAACTGTTATACAGGGCCTATGGAAAATTCCCAATTTTTTTGCCAAAAATAGGGGGTCGACTTTTACATGAGATTGACTATTACACGAGTATATAATAATAATGAAATTATTGTATACAGTGCTCAGGTGCACCACAACTTGTCAGAAAGTGCGTATAAAGTATATGCAGTAATGTACAAATGTCTGGAAAGCGAACACTGTATGAGTCAGATACATGCTTGTGTATCTATGGAGGGGAGAAAATCAGGTGTAGTGTTGGCGAATCTCAGGAAGCATGGAAGTTTTGAAGGATGCAGTGCTCCGACAACTAACAACTGATGCCGGCAGTTTGTTTCATGCTTCAGCAACTCTCAGCGTGAAAAAATGCTTCCTAAAGTCACGGGAGCTGTGCTGTTTTCTGACTTAGTAAATATGTCCACGGGTGGAGTTCGAAAACGTGCTATATATGGCAGTCAATGACTCATGTCTTCTAAAATACGTATATGGATTAATTTAGGGAAAATCACGAATGCATGATCGACGCAGCTTAAATTGGCAAGATTTAAAGCTCAAACTTCTACCAATTAATTTTCCCGAAGCCAAAGTTAAAATTCCAAGGGAGATAATTAAAAACTAAGTGGTCTCCCCTGACAGTCTCTAACCATTCAGTAGATCAGCTATTCTAATGTTTCCTATTTGTATCACAGATGGGTTTCATGAAAGAATTTTCCCCTCAGGTCGGGGAGACTACGTTTTTATTTGCTTAGATATCAGTTGTGTTTGTGTGTGTATGTCTCCCAACATTGCTTGACAACCGATGCTGGTGTGTTTGCATCCCCGTAACTTAGTGGTTCGGCAAAGAGACATATAGAATAACTACTAGGCTTACAAAGAATAAGTCCTGGGGTCAATTTGCTTGACTAAAGGCGGTGCTCCAACATGGCCACAGTCAAAATGACTGAAACAAGTAAAAGAATAAAAGTATATATACATATATATAAATTCTTTTCAGTGCTAATTGTTAACAAGGGAAAGATATACTCAGTGGCTGTGTGGTAAGCAGCTTGCTAACAAGGGAAAAATACTCATCTATATAAATATATATATATATATATATATATTAATATATATATACTCTTTTCTCTTTTTACTCTTTTACTTGTTTCAGTCATTTGACTGCAGTCATGCTGGAGCGCCGCCTTATTCTTTGTAAGCCCAGTACTTATTCTATCAGTCTCTTTTGCCGAACCGCTAAGTGACGGGGACGTAAACACACCAGCATCGGTTGTCAAGCAATGCTAGAGGGACAAACACAGACAAACATATACACACACATACATATATATATATATATATATATATATATATATATATACATACATACATACATATATACGATAGGCTTCTTTCAGTTTCCGTCTACCAAATCCACTCACAAGGCTTTGGTCGGCCCGAGGCTATAGTAGAAGACACTTTCCCAAGGTGCCACGCAGTGGGACTGAACCCGGAACCATGTGGTTGGTAAGCAAGCTACTTACCACACAGCCACTCCTGTATATAATAGTAATAACAATAATTCTAGGATGGAATTTCTAAATATTTAATACATCCTTATTACATATTTATGCATATTTATGAATTCCATTCTATTGTTATATTTATCCTACATTATATAACCGTGATGTAACTCCAAAAAACTGACTCACTAGTCAGCATCATTAGACTGTTGCCAGCATAATGAAATAGGAGCTTTATTTGCATATTCAAAACATTTCCCATAAACAAATTCAAAAGATATATTGACTAATCTAGAAACGTACGTTCTCAAATAACCTCTGCACTTGATTTTTTAATGTTTTTTCCCCCATACTTTTGTGAGTTAGTTTAGGCAAACACTATCTGAGAGAGATCTTCTTTAAGTATTGGAAATAGCTGAAGAAATTTCTTTAGCTGCTATTTCTAATGAGTTCAGTATGTGGCAAAGTAATTTATTTTACTAAGCCCTTATATAAATGTAATATTTTGAATTCGCCTATAATGGTCCCTTTACATACTGAATACTTGGTGAAATTGATTAATAATTAATTAATTTTACCCTCAATTGTTGAATTATATTATATATATATATATATATATATATATATATATAAAATACAGCATACATTAAAAACTGGTAGTAAAAATTTCTATAATTTTTATTACCCTGATATTATTTATATATATATATATATAAATAAATATTATTATATATATATATATATAAATAAATATTATTTATATATATATATATATAAATAAATATTATTATATATATATAATAAATAAATATATTTATATATATATATAATAAAAATATTATTTATATATATAATATATAAATAAATATTATTTATATATATATATATATAAATAAATATTATTTATATATATATATATATAAATAAATATTATTTCTAGATATATATATATATAAATATTATTTATATATATATATATATATATATATATATTATATATATAATATATATAAATATTATTTATATATATATGAGACCAAAAGTGTATGTATGTCGCTATATGTAAATAAAAAAAACAAAAAAAAATGGTACAAGAATGTAACAGGCAACAACAAACCATTCAGACAGTTAGATGATACAAAAAAGGACACAACAAAAACAAGGACAGGTCTCTTGGGGCTTTCAATCGTCAGTCGAGTTCCAGATCGTTGTTGCAGTTTCAGACAGTTACACTCAAAACTGCTCCAATATGGCGAGCACCCAAGAAAATCTAAGCTTCCAGATTAGAGTGTAACTGGCCAAAACTGCAATGACAATCTGGAATTTGACTGACAATTGAAAGCTCCAAATGACCCGTCCATGTTTTTCCCTGTCTTTTTTTGTATTGTCTGTCACCTGTTACGTTTTTGTTCCATTTTTGTTTTGTTTTTATATATATATATATATATATAATATATATATATATATGTATATACACATGTGCAGATTAGTTTGTCAAATATAAGACTTATTCAAATTACTTTGAATTAATCATGCATTTTCTCATAGCTTCAAAATGTTGATGATGTTGTAGCATGTTCATGAAGAAAGACTTGTTGTCAGTATACATACGAGTTGGCATTGAAAAGTTCCTGGCTTTGGATAAAAGAAAACACAGGAGGATCAATTAATTATGATGTTATTCACCATATTCCCCTCTCAGATTCACACACTTATTGCAGTGGTCTTTCAGTTTTTCTAAGCCCTGTAAAAGTACTTTGAAGGTTGGGCCTCCAACCATGCCCTTTGTGATACTCTTAAAGCTAGGAACTAGTCAGCCTCCCCACCACCACTACCATACATAATTTATTGCTACATTAATATGGAACGTGTTCATGCAAAAAGAGTAAATTTTATATGAAACCACATATATTACAGGTTCAGAAGATCTTCATTAGAAATTCACATTTTGGTTGGTTTTTACACATTAGTGCATATTCTTGTTGCCATGTTGCCATGTTGCCATGGTATGTTTCTTCATTTATCGCACCAGGTTGAGTATGTAGCTGTGAGAACAGCTATTAGTGAGAGCGAAATCCACCAAAGACTGAATTCACTCGGGATCTGAGTTCATTCTGGCTCCTTCATGCTAAAACCAGTTATATTTGTAGCCCCTGTTTACAGAAAGTTCTAGTCATTGCTGCTAGACTGTCACATAAACAAAGGGTGTTGACTGGACTGAAAAGGGGCCTGCCTACATAATAAACTCGTGATTCCCATATGGGAAAATGCAGGGCCGAATTGAAGTGTTATAATGTGATTGTATATTTTTAGAATGGCATTGTAGGATAGGTGTGAAAGTTCAGATCTGGCTGGTTTGAACATAAAAACAGTAGAATATTTGAGCTGGGTGTGGCCAGTTTAAATGCTAAAGGGTTAAACATGATCAGCCTCGCAAGAATGAAGGACAACTCTGAATAATAAGACCCCAGAACAACAGCAAAACAGCTGGTGTACATATAGTTGTTGTAGTCAGCTCTGAGGATGCAGGCCTGTGGTCCAAGGCAGTCAAGCCATGACTATCACATCTTATTAATCTAGAAATCCTGGAGAGAACAAGGATGGTCCTGGCTTTGTACACTTTTGACTTGGGAGTTAAAAAAAAGACAACAACAAAAATAAAACATACAGACATGACAACAACAACATAATTGTTGGGAGAGAGAGAGAGTATATACATGTACAGACTGCAACACTGCATTATATGCAATCAACCCCTGCTTATTAAGATGTGCAATATTGACCTCAACTAGATAGAGGAGACTATTGTGAAAGGAAAGACACCCTTTGGTCACAAATGACCATGGGATTGCACCTAGAAAGTTCCCCTCCTAAGTATGAGTCCGGGTATAGTTGTTCATGGAAGTCCAGCAGTCACCCATGCATATCAGTTTCTCCTCTCTTCACCTCTGATGTTGTCCAAGGGAAAGGCAAAGGGGCCAATACAACTTGGCACCAATGATGTCGCAACACATTCCTACAGCTGAGTGAACTGGAGCAACGTGAAATATAAAGAGTCTTGCTCAAGACCACAACACACAGCCCAGTTTGCGAATTGAACACACAGCCTTACGACTGCAAGGCCAATGTTCTAACCACTGAGCTGTTGTATGGAATGGTACATATGAGGCTGTATGGATTTATGGTTTTGCATTTAGTTGCTCTTTCAGGGTACACTATAGTCTGCTGGGTCAGAACTGACCAGGAGCTAAATTACAAAAACAACAACATCATATAGGCGCAGGAGTGGCTGTGTGGTAAGTAGCTTGCTAACCAACCACATGGTTCCGGGTTCAGTCCCACTGTGTGGCATCTTGGGCAAGTGTCTTCTGCTATAGCCTCGGGCCAACCAAAGCCTTGTTAGTGGATTTGGTAGACGGAAACTGAAAGAAGCCTGTCGTATATATGTATATATATATATATATATATATATATATGTATATACACATGTGCAGATTAGTTTTTAAATATAAGACTTATTCAAATTACTTGAATTAATCATGCATTTTCTCATAGCTTCAAAATGTTGATGATGTTGTAGCATGTTCATGAAGAAAGAAGACTTGGTCAGTATACATACGAGTTGGCATTGAAAGTTCCTGGCTTTGGATAAAAGAAAACACAGGAGGATCAATTAATTATGATGTTATTCACCATATTCCCCTCTCAGATTCACACACTTATTGCAGTGGTCTTTCAGTTTTTCTAAGCCCTGTAAAAGTACTTCGAAGGTTGGGCCTCCAACCATGCCCTTTGTGATACTCTTAACGCTAGGAACTAGTCAGCCTCCCCACCACCACTACCATACATAATTTATTGCTACATTAATATGGAACGTGTTCATGCAAAAAGAGTAAATTTTATATGAAACCACATATATTACAGGTTCAGAAGATCTTCATTAGAAATTCACATTTTGGTTGGTTTTTACACATTAGTGCATATTCTTGTTGCCATGTTGCCATGGTATGTTTCTTCATTTATCGCACCAGGTTGAGTATGTAGCTGTGAGAACAGCTATTAGTGAGAGCGAAATCCACCAAAGACTGAATTCACTCGGGATCTGAGTTCATTCTGGCTCCTTCATGCTAAAACCAGTTATATTTGTAGCCCCTGTTTACAGAAAGTTCTAGTCATTGCTGCCAGACTGTCACATAAACAAAGGGTGTTGACTGGACTGAAAAGGGGCCTGCCTACATAATAAACTCGTGATTCCCATATGGGAAAATGCAGGGCCGAATTGAAGTGTTATAATGGATTGTATATTTTTAGAATGGCATTGTAGGGTAGGTGTGGAAAGTTCAGATCTGGCTGTTTGAACATAAAAACAGTAGAATATTTGAGCTGGGTGTGGCCAGTTTAAACTGCTAAAGGGGGTTAAACATGATCACCTCGCAAGAATGACAGAAACACGACTCTCAATAATAAGACCGCAGAACAACAGCAAAACAGCTGGTGTACATATAGTTGTTGTAGTCAGCTCTGAGGATGCAGGCCTGTGGTCCAAGGCAGTCAAGCCATGACTATCACATCTTATTAATCTAGAATCTGGAGCGAGAGAACAAGGATGTCCTGGCTTTGTACACTTTTGACTTGGGAGTTAAAAAAAGACAACAAAAATAAAACATACAGACATGACAACAACAACATAATGTTGGGAGAGGAGAGAGAGAGTAATAGTATATAATGTAAGACGCAACACTGATTATATGCAATCAACCCCTGCTTATTAAGATGTGCAATATTGACCCTCAAACTAGATAGAGGAGACTATTGTGAAAGGAAAGACACCCTTTGGTCACAAATGACCATGGGATTGCACCTAGAAAGTCCCCTCCTAAGTATGAGTCCGGGTATAGTTGTTCATGGAAGACCAGCAGTCACCCATGCATATCAGTTTCTCCTCTCTTCACCTCTGATGTTGTCCAAGGGAAAGGCAAAGGGGCCAATACAACTTGGCACCAGTGATGTCGCAACACATTCCTACAGCTGAGTGAACTGGAGCAACGTGAAATATAAAGAGTCTTGCTCAAGACCACAACACACAGCCCAGTTTGCGAATTGAACACACAGCCTTACGACTGCAAGGCCAATGTTCTAACCACTGAGCTGTTGTATGGAATGGTACATATGAGGCTGTTATGGATTTATGGTTTGCATTTAGTTGCTCTTTCAGGGTACACTATAGTCTGCTGGGTCAGAACTGACCAGGAGCTAAATTACAAAAACAACAACATCATATAGGTGCAGGAGTGGCTGTGTGGTAAGTAGCTTGCAAACCAACCACATGGTTCCGGGTTCAGTCCCACTGTGTGGCATCTTGGGCAAGTGTCTTCTGCTATAGCCTCGGGGCAACCAAAGCCTTGTTAGTGGATTGGTGTAGCGAAACTGACTGAAAGAAGCCGTCGTATATAGGTATATATATATAATATATATGTGTGTGCGTGTATGTTTGTGCATCTGTGTTTGTTCCCTAGCATTGCTTGACAACCGATGCTGGTGTGTTTATGTCCCCGTCACTTAGCGGTTTGGCAAAACAGACCAATAGAATAAGTACTGGGCTTACAAAGAATAAGTCCCGGGGTCGATTTGCTTGACTAAAGGCGGTGCTCCAGCATGGCCGCAGTCAAAATGACCGAAAGAAGTAAAAGAGTATACTGCCGTCTTCCATAAAAAAAAGAAACCCATGAAGCCGGGTGCCAGGGTATGTAATGAAAAATAACTAAAACAACCAATACAGGCTGAGGCTGTTATGAATCTACAGTTTGCATCTAGTTGCTTCTTCTGAGCACCAACATGCTATAGGCCTGCTGGATCATAACTGACCTTGGGCTATTACAACAACACTACAGGCTGGGTGCTTATGTACCTTGTGTAAAACAACAAAACGCAACTGCGGGTTGCTTATTCAAAGTAAAAGGTTATAGTTGCTGTGTTTCTGCATAAAAATAGCAACTTAAGAATAACGAACACCAATCTTACACCCTGCTCTTTCACTTCTGCTGGTTTCTTCAGTTACAGCTTCTAAGACAACCAAAACACTTACAACACACCACCATCACCACAACCACCACCATCACCACAGCCACCACCATCACTGCCAATAACCACCACCACCACCACCACTGTTTTGTCCCCTCATTGCAGCACCCTCCCGCCACACACGCATACACCCTTTCGCACACACATTCTTACGATTACACAAATTCTCACAGAGATGCATTAATATCTTGAGAGTAAGCAGATTTCTTTCATAGTTTTTGTTAAATACTACACCTTGCAGGTGTATGTGTGCATCTATGCATATATATATATATATTCACACATACAAGTGTGTGTGTGTGTGAGCACATGAATATATATATATATATATATATATATATATATACATATATGTATATATGTAATGTAAATTTTATATATATATGTAAAAAGCACCATCTGTTCGTGGCCATTTGCCAGACTCGTCTGGCACCACCATCCGTTCGTGGCCGTTGCCAGCGCCGTCCCGACTGGCTTCGTGCCGGTGGCACGTAAAAAGCACTGTCCGTTCGTGGCTGTTGCCAGCCTTGCCTGGCCCTCGTGCCAGTGGCACGCAAAAAGCACCATCCATCTGTGGTCGTTTGCCAGCTCCGTCTGGCACCTGTGCGGGTGGCATGTAAAAAGCACCCACTACACTCACGGAGTGGTTGGCATTAGGAAGGGCATCCAGCCGTAGAAACACTGCCAGATCAGACTGGGCCTGATGCAGCCTTCTGGCTTCACAGACCCCAGTTGAACCGTCCAACCCATGCTAGCATGGAAGCAGACGCTAAATGATGATGATGATGATGATGATATATATATATATATATATATATTATATATATATATATATATATATATATCTATATATATATATATATACATACACACATATATATATGTATATATATATATATATATATATATATATATATACACATATATATATATATATATACATACACACATATATATATGTATATATATATATATGTAATATGTATGAACTGGACAAGAGGTAGGGGTGGAAAGTAAACAAGGAATGAAAGAAGGCTAAACTATTTTGGTAGAGAGACATTAGCATTAAGAGTTTCATCTATCAGATATTTCTAAAGACAATTCTGAAAATAAACACTTGTTGATATAGACTGGAATTTTAAAATATTGTCAGACAACCCCCCCCCACACACACACACACAACACAACACACTTATATACAGACACACACACACACAGGTATATATCTGTCTGTTTCTCTCTCTCTCTCTCTCTTAATATATATATATATATATATATATGCCGGAGTAAACACATAAATGTGAAACAAGGTGGAAAAAAGAGTACCCAAATACCAGAGTAGAGTAATATGCTTTATTTAAAGCAGCAGAAAATTCAACAAAACCTGTTACTCTGAGGTTCCCGTTGCCGTTCATCGGACAGTTTTTGCTAGAAAAAACTGTCCGATGAACGGCAACGGAAACAGGTTTTGTTGAATTTTCTGCTGCTTTAAATAAAGTATATATATATATATATGAATAATAGTTTCAAATTTTGCCACAAGGACAGCCATTTTGGGGGAGGGTACTAGGGTACTAGTCGGTTGCATCGACCCAGTGTTTCTCTGGTTCTTAATTTATCGACCTCGAAAGACTGAAAGGCAAAGTAAAACATATGAATAATAAAAAATGGATTGAGCAACATGCTTTATTGCATAACATCACAATTCTTTCATCGTTGCGTTGCGTTTGTAGACTATGAGAAGGCCTCCAATAGCGTTGAAACCAACGCAGTGCTGAACTCACTGCAGAGGCATGGAGTCGAGGTGCAATATGTGCAACTGCTCAGGGAGGCAGATTCCGGATGCACCACCGACATAGCTCTACTGTCATCACCTGTATGAGTGCCGGTCGAGAAGGGAGTGAAACAAGGAGATACGATATCCCCAAAACTTTTCACCGCATGTCTCGAACAGATCATCAGAAGCATCGACTGGCAAGGCAGTGTCAACATCAATGGCAAGCTCCTCACCCATCTCCATTTCGCTGACACATTGTACTCATCGCTGAAACCACGAGTCAGCTTCAGACCATGCTGACGGAGCTCGACATCAAAAGCTCTGCAATAGGTCTCAAGATGAACCGCATGAAAATGAAGTTCATGCGGTCAGACAACGTACCAACAGGTCGAATGGTGATCGGCAGTGATGAAATAGAGGAGGTAAAGGAATATGTCTACCTGGGACAGGAAGTGAATATGTGCTGAGATATCAAAAAGGAAATCAAAAAGGAAATCTCACGGAGAGTAAGGGCTGGATGGGAAGCGTTTAATGGCATAAGGGATGTGCTCAAGGGAAGGTTGGACAGGACCACCCGCGCCAACCTCATCAACAGTACAGTTCTACCTGCAATGTTATATGAAACATGGGCTACCATAAAGTGAGAAGAGCAGAGACTGGTAACAGCTCAAAGAGCCATGGAAAGGTCAATGCTTCGTATCTCGTTGAGAGAGCACATCTGTAGCGAGATCATCAGAAAAAAGTCCGGTGTGAGGGATGTCATCAAAGAGTATACACACAGATGGGCTAGACACATTGCCTCCGCGCAGTTGTTGAGTGGTACCCGCACAAGCGGAAACGATCACCCGGAAGGCCTCCACGACGGTGGAGCTACGATTTCAGGAGGACGATTGGGATCACGTGGATGAGAAAGGCGCAATCCATAGAGGAGTGGACAGAGTGCTGTGACCAGCGGTGTCAAATGGACGCCTGACGGACTGGTCAGACAAGGTGATATATATATATATATATATATATCTATATATATATATATATATAAAAGATACAAGGAGTTTTCATCATGGGTGGCTGAAACTAATAGGTATGCGCTCTGAGTACTCAAATATGTATACCACTAAGATTCTGGTTTGAACTGAAGTTGAAGTTGTGATTTTGTGACTGCTTTATTGAATGCAGCTGGAAGGGATACTGGGAGGTGGCCATGGATTTGGAAAGATTATTATGTCCATTCATAAAAACAACAAAAAAACCCAGCTTAATCCTCTAGAATACAGGCTGGAAAATTGGAATTTTGCTAGATCTGACAGTGCCGTGGGAAGAGAACATTGCTAATGTAGAGCTTCAGAAGGAGAGGAGGTATGAGAAATTAACCAAAGAGTGTGGGGAACGGAGGTGGACTGTTGAGTATTACCACCTGGCAGTGGGGGCTAGAGATTTCATTGAAAGGAAAATGGTAATGTTATTCAAAAGAAGCACAGAAATGAGAAAAGTAATAAGGAGGATACAGGAGGCAGTCGACAAAGCCAGCTTCTAAATATGGCTAAAACGAGAAGTCTCAAGAAGACATGCAGACTTGGAAATAGAGTCACCAGGTGAGGCTGGCTGGCACCAGGTAAGGCATTGCTGCTTGACAAGTGGGCCAAGGAAACCATTTCATTCATTGCATGCCCTCCTCCCCAATAGTTCGAAGGCTTGTACCACGAGACAGCTAGTTGGCTCTGGCTGCTGGAGCTGAAACATACACGACTCTGTTGGAAGGTAGATCTAGAGAGGGCATGGGCCAAAACTATGTGGCCTTCCCCTCCATTGGTCAGTTGAAGGTCATGTGACATTTAGCTGGTGCTGGCTGCAGGAGCCTACTGGGGAGTATTTAAAGGGAAATTTGGTAGGATGGTCATTCACCTGCTGACATTCGTTGACACTGCATCAAAGAACAAAAAAAACAAAGAAAAAACACACTCGACACCAGAGCTGAAGACACCTCCAAAAGGAAGGAGGCTGCCATGTCGAAAACAGTAGAGGAGTTTGGGTCGAAACTGGATGTGGTTCCTCTTGATGATGACCTCAGCCCTGGATCCTATAAAGGAGTTGTTGAGGTAGCAAACCATGAAAAGTGGATGGAATTCCTCCATGACAAATATATTTTACATTCTTCATTATTTTTATTAATTAATTGAAACAAAGGTGAAGTATTTCAACAGAAATATGGTAACAAAAAGGTTAAGAGGCTAATGATGATGATGATGGTAGTGGTGGCAGTAATGGCAACGGGGGTGACAGTGTTGGTGGTGGCAATTTCATTTACAAAATCTCTGCATGTATGTGTGTGTGTACCAAAGTATATCTTATTCTGTAGTCAATACAGATTACCTGCTGTGATAATGGACAAGAAGATTAACTAAAAACAAAACAAAAAAAGACTAATCAGAGGAAAGAAGAGAAGAGAGAGAGAGAAAAGATGGGAGATGGGTGATGCAGACAGATATTATGCACAAATAAAACATAAGCACATGCACACACACATACGTAGGTGCATGTGTGTGTGTGTGGGGATGTGATATGTGATATAAACAGGGGTTGCCTCATAAATTAACATAGATTAGAATACATTTTTCAGATATTTCCAGCATGCATTTGTGCTGAACACCTTTGTTTTACCCTTTCTCTCTCTCTCTCTCTCTCTCTCTCTCTCTCTGTATAAAACACACACACACATACACACAGAGCAACAGACATTTGTACATTACTGCATATACTTTATACACACTTTCTGACAAGTTGTGGTGCACCTGAGCACTGTATACAATAATTTCATTATTATTATTATTATTATTTGTTTTTATGTTAAAACAAAATAAAAATTTATTGCATTAAACTGAAGGATCACTCAATACAGTTGGTAGAGTACAAAATTATTATTCTTTAACAAGAAAAGTATTGACAGTGACTTCAAAGTATCATCAGACTGTAATAAACTTCAAATTCACTGTCAATACTATTCTTATTTGACAATTATACACACACACACACACACACACATGATGAACTCCCCTACTAGTTTCAACATCTGAGGATCTGACAACCTACATTTTCTTTGTCAGTCATAATGCTTGTGTCAAATGTGACATTTGAGCCCTGCCAATGACTTGCAAAAATGCTCACAGATGTTGCAAATATGAGGATTATTGGTTAGTGCAGGCTGTATATTTGCAGCTGCTTTTTTTCATTTACCTGGTGCACCTAAGCCTGTTAATGCTGCTAAATTTACAATAATGAATGCTCACATACACACATACAATTCTCACCCACACATGCCATCATGCACACAAACACAAGTTAACATACATACATACATACACACAGATATAAATATTATCTTGTTTGTTTCAGTCATATGACTGTGGCTATGCTGGAGCACCACCTTGATATATATATATATATATATATATATATATATATATATATATATATATATATATATATATCATCATCATCATCATCATTTAACGTCCGCTTTCCATGCTAGCATGGGTTGGACGGTTCAACTGGAGTCTGGGGAGCCCGAAGGCTGCACCAGGCCAGTCAGATCTGGCAGTGTTTCTACAGCTGGATGCCCTTCCTAACGCCAACCACTCCGAGAGTGTAGGGGTGATTTTATGTGCCACCGACACAGGTGCCAGACGAGGCTGGCGAACGGCCACGCTCGGATGGGTTTTTTATGTGCCACCGACACAGGTGCCAGACGAGGCTGGCAGACGGCCACGCTCGGTGGTGTTTTTATGTGCCAACCGACACAAGTGCCAGATGAGGCTGGCGAACGGCCACGATCGGATGGTGTTTGTTACGTGCCCACAGCACGGAGGCCAGTCGATGCGGTACTGGCTACGACCACGTTCGGATGGTTTTCTTGTGTGCCACCGGCACTGGTACCACAAAGATACAAATTCCATTGATGTTCATCTGTTTTGATTTGGTTTGATTTTCACTTGCCTCAACAGGTCTTCACAAGTGTCACACACTTGCCTCAACAGGTCTTATCAGAAATATTAAATTTCTAAATATCTCAGAGATATGTACGGTGGTGGAGCGATAGAATGGTTGTATACAGTCAACTTAACATGACAGTCCCGTAAGGGAATTACACCACCGCTGTTTAGCCCTAGGAAGCATCGACGCTTCCTGTCGGCCTTGACACATTTCCTGAAATATATAAGGACACAGGAAATGTGTCAAAGCTGACAGGAAGCGTTGATGCTTCCTAGGGCTAAACAGAGGTGGTGTAATTCCCTTTACGGGACTGTCACGTTAAGTCGACAGTATACAACCACTATATATATATATATATATATATATATATATATATATATATATATATTATATATATACTGGAGAAGCACATTAGTTGGTTCATCAGCTTTAGGATATTAGTATGTTGACTTATTTATCAAAATGACAATGGTTGTCGTTTTGATAAATAAATAAGTCAACATTTTAATATCCTAAAAGTTGATGAATATCCTAAAGTTGCTTCTCCATTTTCTTATTTGCTATATAAATTAATGGTAAAATATTTCTTTATTCTACAGCTGAAACTCACTAATTTCCAGCCAAATATTGATGCAACAAACAGTATTCACCAGATACATATTTCACATTGAATATTCCGACTATATCAATATAATATGATGGAATTTTTATTGTTCTTTATCAATTTCATTAAGTATTTTCATTAAATTTATTTGAATATTTCTGTTTATCAACCACATGGTTCCGGGTTCAGTCCCACTGCGTGGCACCTTGGGCAAGTGTCTTCTACTATAGCCTTGGGCCGACCAAAGCCTTGTGAGTGGATTTGGTAGACGGAAACTGAAAGAAGCCCGTCGTATATATGTATATATATATGTGTGTGTGTGTTTGTGTGTCTGTGTTTGTCCCCCTAGCATTGCTTGACAACTGATGCCGGTGTGTTTATGTACCCGTTACTTAACGGTTCGGCAAAAGAGACCGATAGAATAAGTACTGGGCTTACAAAAACATAAGTTCTGGGGTTGAGTTGCTCGATTAAAGGCGGTGCTCCAGCATGGCCGCAGTAAAATTACTGAAACAAGTAAAAGAGTAAAAGAGTATTTAAAAAGCAGTAAAGACAAAAAAAAATAAGAAAAGAAAGAATGAAAGAATTATTGTCTTTTAAATTAAGAAATTTTATTTATTAATTAAACCTTTTAATTTCATTCTAAAATTTACATGATTGGAGTCGATAAGTTATCAATGATTCCTGGAAGGGTTCGGTAATATAAAAAGTTTACCAATCCTGGAGCGAAACAGAAGTGGCTGCTCCTAACTATGGAAATTGGCAAAGAAAACATTTGTTGGCACGTGTGTGTGTGTGTGTGTGTGTGTGTGTGTGAGTGTGTGTGTGTGAGTGTGTGTGCGACTTTGCATAGGCCTCTGAGCAGGTATCTCCATCACAACTTGCTCTGTCATGGTCAATGCAACGATCACACACTACACACCTTCCTTCCAAGAACTGCTGTAAACAGCAGAAGTGAGCTAGCGCGTTAAAACTTAGTGCACAGGCACACCAGAATTCAAGGTCATTCTGTGCCAAGTGGCTTCACCCCACGTGCTTTAGCTTCGTTACTATGGCAACAGTCTGGATACTTATTGATCAGACCTCGTATATTTACATTATTTACATTTGACGGATATTTGTCCTCATCTTATTTGTTGTTCCCACAACGTTTCGGCTGATATACCCTCCAGGCTTCATCAGGTGTCTTGGGGAAATTTCAAACCTGAGTTCTCATTCCTAAGGTATTTTTCGATGTTATTATTATTTATTATTATTATTTATTATTATTATTATTATTATTATTATTATTATTATCATTATTGTTCAGGTCATTGCCTGGATCGAACTCGGAATCTTGGGGTTAGTAGCCCGCGCTCTTAACCACTACGCCATATGCCCGTAGTGGTTAAGAGTGCGGGCTACTACCCAAGATTCCGAGTTCGATTCCAGACAATGACCTGAACAATAACAACAACAACAATAATAATAACAACAACAACAACATCGAAAAATACCTAGGAATGAGAACCTAAGTTCGAAATTTTCCCCAGACACCTGATGAAGGCTGGAGGGTATATCAGCCGAAACGTTGTGTTGACAACAAATAAGATGAGGACAAATGTACGTCAAATGTAAATAATGTACATAATTCCTCATCTCTTAAATATAGAACTCGTATATTTATATTTGTGTAAAGGTCACGGTTGGAATGCTTCTAATCATAAATTTGTCCAATCGGAGCTAACTTGGAGCTAAATAACAACTCATTTAATTTAATAATAACTAAATAATAACTAAATAACAACACATTTAACAAACTCAATGTATGTAGTCTCTTAACAGGCTAGAAATAACAGTCAAGTCTCCTTCAAACTGTCTTAAGTAAAGTATACACACACACACATGCATACACACATACATGCATACACACACACAACACCTCCATTCATATCACGCCTCCACAATCCTTATCAAACCATCGTCGCTATAGCCGCCGCCACTCAAATAGCAGCAGTAGCAGCCACAGCAGCAGCAGCAGCAACAGCGGCAGCAGTAGCAGTAGAGGCAGCAGTTAACGACATCAGCAGTAACACTTCTTTTCCTTCTACGTCCTTCCTCCTCCCCTCGGTCATTTCCACTGTACATTCCTCCTCTCCTCCTCCTCCTCCGCCTCCCACTCCCGTCCTTACAGCTTCTTCCAGCTCACCTTAACGTCCTTGTTTACTAATATAAGCAAGCAGCTAACACGCGCGCACGCACGCGCGCATACACGCGCACACACACAAGCGTGCACTCATATTAATACATAGTTACATTGATATGTATACGCAGACACGCGCGCGCGTGCGTGCGTGCATACACGCCCAACGCATTCTCACTCACGCATCATATCCATATTTACACACTGACATGTGCAAGCATATACACATACATACATACATACATACATATGTGTCTCTCAGACAATCAGATATACACACACATTTAAACATACACCACACACACACACATCCTCAGATGTTAAACACATATTTATACACGCATATTTACATTTGCACACATACATATGAAGACACACACACACACACACACGTCCGCGCACATTCGCACTAGAATCCGATAGACAGATACACACCCACCCATTCACAGTAACAGCACCATCACCGTTACTATAAATAATGGTAAACCATACAGTCATAATAACTCTGTTTCTGCTGACATTGATATCTGTTAAGTCTGGCAGTGAACACGTTAAACCTATTGACAGTGACAGCCGAATCTGGCAACGTGCAGTTTAAAAAAAAATCATAAATAAATCACCTGACTGGTTTTGTTTTTTAATAAAATTCATCAGGGATCGTTCACCTCATTGCATAAATACCCAAGTGCACAACTACATTGTTTGAATTATACACACGAATGATTGCTGCTTTTGTTATTTGAAAAAAAAAACAAGAACTTTTACGTAATTGTGTTCGGTTGATGACCAGGAAATTAATAACAAGTAGCATATATACAGACAAGCAAGAAGTAAATAGACACCTTTAATTTTCAAAATGGATCTTTTCGGTTTGAACGGCAGCTTTTAACATAATTTCTAGGTAACTAAAAAATTTTAAACTTCGTATACTGGTAGAATGTGTTTATAAAACATCTTTTTTTCTTGGTTTTATTGAGAAAATTCTATAGTTTGTAAGATATTTGGTCTTTAATTTCTTGCATTTCGGCAATTTCAACCAATCAATGAGGTGAAAACATTCTGTGCCGTATGAATATGTCCCTCGTTTAAGAAACAGATTGGGTTTAGGGTTAGGGGTGGGGGAAGGGTATCTTTTTTTTCTTCACAAATGTAAATAAACCCAATCTGTTTCTTAAACGAGGGACAAATTCATACGGCACAGAATGTTTTCACCTCAATAGACGATCAATGATTGGTTGAAATTGCCGAAATGCAAGAAATTAAAGACCAAATATCTTACAAACTATAGAATTTTCTCAATAAAGCCAAGAGAAAAAGATGTTTTATAAACACATTCTACCAGTATACGAAGTTTAAAATATTTTAGTTACCTAGAAATTAAGTTCAAAACTGCCGTTCAAACCGAAAAGATCCCAGTTGTTAAACATAAATAAATCTTGGAATTAAATGGTTTTGGTTTGCTGTCGGGTGACTTTTGGCCAACCAATATGTATGCATAATAGTTATATATACCTATTTATATATATGCATGTATGATGTTATATATATATAATTATATATATATATATGATATATATATATATATATATAAATATATTATATATGTAGGTCCCGGGTTGATCCGGGGTTAACCACAGTAAGTAAGGTACTCAATACATAGCAGAGTAAAATTAATTTATTATATAGAAGGAGCTTCTACAGGACTAGTACTGTTTCATTCAAGAGAAATCTTCAGGAAGCTCTTCCTGAAGATTTCTCTGAATGAAACAGTACTAGTCCTGTAGAAGCTCCTTCTATATAATAAATATATATATATATATATATATATATATATTTTGTGGTGTGTGGTAATAGATTTTGTTTTATTGAATTTTATAGATGTGCTTAACTGATAGAAAGTATATGTTCGCCTTCAATAGGACGTCGAGCTTAACACGTCTGCCATACTAAATGTTTAATCTCTCCACATATCTCTTCTCTCTTTAAATCCATACATCTCTCTATCTATCACTTACTAATTTCATTAGAATGTTAATTTAAGCATGTAATCGGCCACGTTCTGCTTTGGTGACTAATGGACGTGGTATATTATTCCTCAGTTATGTGACATAAAAGACCCAAACATTTATAACACTAACTTCAAAAAAAAAAAAAAAAAGGAGTGGCTGTGTGGTAAGTAGCTTGCTTACCAACCACATGGTTCCGGGTTCAGTCCCACTGCGTGGCACCTTGGGCAAGTGTCTTCTACTATAGCCGCGGGCCGACCAAAGCCTTGTGAGTGGATTTGGTAGACGGAAACTGAAAGAAGCCCGTCGTATATATGTATATATATATATGTATGTGTGTGTGCGTGTATGTTTGTGTGTATTTGTTCCCCAGCATTGCTTGACAACCGATGCTGGTATGTTTATGTCCCCGTCACTTAGCGGTTCGGCAAAAGAGACCGATAGAATAAGTACTGGGCTTACAAAGAATAAGTCCCGGTGTCGAGTTGCTCGATTAAAGGTGGTGCTCCAGCATGGCCGCAGTCAGATGACTGAAACAAGTAAAAGAGTAAAAAAAGAGTAACCTTCTAGTTATCTGTAGCAAACATGTAAGCCAAGAGATGTTTTATACTCACTGCGAAGCAGAGTAGACAATCGACTCTCAGTACGAACTCTCACAGTGAAGAATGAAATATTCAATATGTCCAAGTGATTAATGATATCAATGTAAGAACTAAACGGACCCGGAGACATGAGTCAGAGTGGTGAAGGAAAGTATCCATCCAGCCATTCATTCAGCCTGTCAGCCATTTATTTTCTCCGTTCGCTATTCCTTTGGAGAGTCGAGGAAAGAGAGTCCCCACGCACCTCCTCCATAGAGTCCTGTTCAGGAGCAACCGTCATTACATTTTCCGGTTGGATTCCCAAGTGTGACCAAATGAAGCTATGCATTTTGATCCAACTACCTCGTTCTTGATCTACCTCTAGGTCTCTTACCTGTTGGTTTGCTTGAAGAATCCGTCTTGCGATTCTTTCCTGTAACATTCTAAATCACACGTCTGTAGTAACGGAGCTGTGAGAGGAGGGAAAATATGGGAGCTGAAATATCCCTTGGCCTGACGTGGAATCAAGGAAATATTAAGCGACACATTTGACAAGAGAGAGAGAGTAGAGATTTATTATGTAGAAAACTAGAGGTTTCTAGATGCTGCGAGCTACAAGTCGAGTCTGTAGATAAGTGGTTTTCAACCAGGGTTCCGCCAGTACAGTCCAGGGGTTCCGCAAGAAGTTACAAAACTGCTAAAATCGGCAGTAATTTTTAATTCTCCTATGCAGATATGTGTGCATAAGACTATTAAATTATTGCACAGGGGTTCCGCGAGCCAGTGGAATGTTTCCTTGGGGTTCCGCCCAGCAAAAAGTTTGAAAAGCACTGCTGTAGATGGAGCGAAGTTTCGTTAGACAGAAGGTGAAACGATGATGGAATTGTATGATAAAAACCATACAAGACATTGGACAGGCTTACAAAGACTGAAACAGAGGAAAAGCAAGCGACAATGTCAGGTAGTTATAAGAGAAGCTAGTTGTTGATATATTTAGCAAGGAAGGAAATAGACAGTGATACGTTTGCTAGTGTTGCGCGATGTGAAACCAGAAGTATAAAGAATATATCAGTATCAATCAGGATGTTATTGATAAAAAGTGTGTATGAAATGGTAATGGTGTAATCATTTTCAGTGACACTGAGAAGGGTGACGTGTAAATGCTACTACGAGAGGTTGTCAAACGCGGAAAATGTTTGGTAAAGAGAGGGGAACTGCCAATAAAGAGACCGGATTTGGTTAATATACAGTTTACTAAATAAAAATGTGAAATTACGCTGTCTTAAAAATGAAAGTAAATTGCGATAGAAAACGGAAGTGATAACAGATACATCCCATAATTTCATGTAAACACTACATGTGACATCACTAATGTATAGAATAGACAAATATTTGATATAACATGGAAAGCATACATAGGTGCAGGCGTGGCTGTGTGGTAAGAAACTTGCTTCCCAACTACATGGCACCTTGGGCAAGTTTCTTTGACCATAGTCTCGGACCGACCAAAGCCTTTGTAAGTGGATTTGGCAGACAGAAAAGCCGCCCGTTGTATGTGTGTGTTCTGTGCTTGTCCCCTCGCCATCCCTTGACAACTTATGTTGGTGTGTTTATGTGCCTGTAACTTAGAGGTTCGGCAAAAGAAAAACGATAGAATAAGTACTAGGTTTACAAAGAATAAGTCTCAGGATCGATTTCTTTGACTAAAACTCTTTCAGGCGGTGCTCCAGCATGGCCGCTGTAAAATGGCTGAAACAAGTGAAAGAATTTTATATAATATGAAAACAATCACACCTACGAAAAAATATAACGAGAAATATGATATACCAAATGAAGTTCGTGAATAGTTTTTTTACAGTCGTCATACATGCTTCTGAAGATATGATGTAAATAAATCATCCTTCGTCCCATATTACCGCCTGAGTTACTTTCTTATTGGCGAGCATCCAACGCCTTTCTATTTTGTCTCTATTGCCCTTCTGGTTTCTGTCGTAACCTGAATTTTTTTTAGAACAATTCATTCCCACCTTTATTTTTTTACGACGGAAAACTGCATGTTAACCCCTGAATTTGATAGTCATTTGTTTGAAATGGTTCATTACAGAAATCACGGCGGAGCAGTCAGTTGAACTGTTTTCCTGTAACCCTGTCGTTACCAACCCAGCTGAAACCGGCTCTGGCTCTGAGTACAAATGTTTTGTTTTCATAAGTTTTGAATTAAAATCTTCCACCAAACCTTAGTCATAATTTATTTTCCTAACACTAGCTGAAAGATAACTAAGTTATTTTACTAAATTCTTTGTTTTATTTAAAGTAATTGAAACAAATACAGAGCATCTCAAAATTAATACGGTAACAAAAGGGTAGCGGCCGCCAAACGTTTTTGAAACACCGACATGTTTCATGCAAGACAATTTTTCCCCATGGACCATAATAAAACACAATGAAGCGCACAATATATAATTTAATTGTTACATATATCATACATACAATATTACATATATAAATACATATATTATTCAAAAACACTACACAGACTGCGATACTCATTAAAATAGAAATAAAATTTTTAAAATCTATTGTTGTACGGCCCGGTACTAAATAATCTACGGTCCATTGGCTGGGGACCCCTTTTCTAAATAATCTGTGATGGATAAACAAAAAATAAATTCATGCTTTGAGCTATAACAAAATGAAACACAATGATGACAAGTAGTCTCAGTATTACATTTTTATTTTCTAAATATTCCTATGTTCAGGCGTTGCTGTGCAGTAAGAAATTTGTTTCCCAATCAATTGGAAACGGATTCAGTCCTACTGTTTTGGAACCTTGGGCAAGTGCCTTCTATTATAGCCTCGGGCCAACCAAAGTCTTGTGAGTGGATTCGATAGATGGAAACTGAAAGAATTTCGTCGCGCACCCACGTGTGTGTGTGTGTCCCACCACCGCTTGACAATCGGTGTTGGTGTGTTTACGTCACTGTAATTTAGTGGTTCAGCAAAACAGACCTGTAGAATAAGTGGTCAAACTAAAGCGTTTGACCCGAGCACAAAAAAAAACAAAAAACAAAAGAAAAATAGTGTAATAGGCGTAAAACAACTTGCTCTAAACGTATATGAAAAAAAAAATTAAAATGCGCGCTCGCGAAAGTGGGGTGGGTGAGAGGACTCGGAAAATTATTTTCGGTCTTTGAAACCATGGCAAAACCCCTGACAAAAACTCGTGCTGCATCTCTTTTGTCAGTGAACAAGTCTCGCTTTCAAAGCGACAAAAATATCAACATTGAAATGAGATTCAAATGTTGCAGTGAACCAACTGTGTGCGTGCGTGCGTGCGTGCGTGCGTGCGTGCGTGTGTGCGTGTGTGTGTGTGTGTGTGTGTGTGCATGCGTGTGTGTGTGTGTGTTCTTGATAATCGTTCAGAACAAGTAGTTTTACGCCAATTACATTATTTTTTTTCGGTTTTTCCGGCTAGGGTCAAAGACTATATTTTAAAGGCCATGGTCTGACGATGTGAATTTAAAAATGAAGTCCTGTCTTTAAAAATAAAGTCCTGGAGTCGGCTCATACGTCTAAAAATTCTTCAAGGCGCTTGCACAGAATGGCCACACTCCAATGAACTGAAACAAGTAAGAAATAAAAGATATCTTCTTCGGACATAAGCTCTTGTTTCTACCACTGACAGAGAAAAAAAATGAAGAGAAAAAGAAAAGAAAAACTGGTGTTATGCCATCGCCGGTGAATAGACACCTTAACGGAAAATCAACGCTGAAATACAAAATAGGTGAAGTGCATTAGTTAACATAAGAAATTAAAGGAAGGCAATCTTTCGTCTCTAGTAGACCTTTCCGTCGATTTCCGTAAAAAAAATTTTTTTTTTTACATATGGGCTTGCGGGAACTTTTGAAGTAATGAGAGTGAAAGAGACTAAGAGAAAGCGATTGTATGACGAGGGAAGTTCTTTTGAAGTTACCGTGCATGGGAAGCATTGATGTACATGTGTGTGTGTGTGTGTTTGATGGGGTGTGGGAGACAGACAGTATGTTGTGTAAGTGAAGTGCTTCTGTTAGTGTGTGTGAAGAGACAGAGTAATGTGTGAAAGAAAGAGATAACTGAAATTTTTTTACTCGGTGTATGTGTATATGTATGTATATTACTTCAAAAGTTCCCGCAAGCCCATATGTAAAAAAAAAATTTTTTTTACGGAAATCGACGGAAAGGTCTACTAGAGACGAAAGATCGCCGTTGAAATTATAGAGAAAGTATTTCTGTGATATGTGCGAAATATTTATTTCTCGTAAGGCGGCGAGCTGGCAGAATCGTTACCACGAAACGCCGCTGAGCATTTCGTCCGACTATATGTTTTGAGTTCAAATTTCGCCGAAGTAGACCTTGTCTTTCATTTTGGACTCGATAAAATAAGTATCAGTCAAGCACTGGGGTCGTATCGACGAACCCTTTCGCCACATATGTACCTATAAGTAGAAAGGATTAATACTCCTTCGCGTAAGGCGGAGAGTCGTCAGAATCGTTAGCACGTCAAAATACTTAACGGCATTTCTTTTGTCGCTATACGTTCTGAGGTCGATTTACCTTTCATCTTCTCCGAATCGACAAAATGAATACCTGTTGCTGTATTCGATTTGCCATTTCCATCCAACTTGCTAGACTTGTACCGAAATTTGAAAGCATTATTATTTCTTCGCGTGATATTCCTACAGGTTTTAGCAGCGTTCACGAATCTCCACTTCTCTTTCCAACCCAAGTTATTCAGCTGCTAAGACTATCGAATATCTTTCTCTTCCAGTCTTCCCTGGTTTCTTCGATTAAATCTTCAAAGCTTTGTTTCCTCTTATGACTGTAATTTTCTGTCCATCTGACGACTTCATTGGCGGTCTCCACGAGCCTCCGGCAGGGTGTGGTGGAGAACCCTGCCGTACTTTCTCTCACTCTTTCTTCTTGCTACTGTTGTACCTGTATTTCAAAGAGCCAGCCTTGTCACACACTGTGTCACGCTGAATCTCACCGAATCTGGACCGAATTTCAATCACAACCTAAATACATTTCCTTTTTCATTTAACGTCATTGATAATACAGAAGAGAAAAGAATGAATGCTACACAATCTTATATATTCTGCTCATCTAAAATTGATCCGAGGCTGACTGTCAATCTGTACGGGTCAGGACATGTTGTTTAAAAGAAGCTGAAACCATTAGGACGTGTGACCTGGTGGTTTCCATTCCCGTAGCTAGAGTGTGTGCCGCTCGAGGCGGCCCTTCAGTTTTCCGTTCTTGGGCACCCCAACAAAAAATACATATTGCTTATAGCAGACCCAAAAGTGATTGCCGCCCCCATAAAAGTACCTCCCAAGGCGGACCACCACCTCTGACTCCTCTAGCTGCAAGACACATCATTTCGCGTTGCTGTACGATCACTTTGACATCTGACGTGTGGCGCACTGTCCTCTTGTGCGGCCAATTATCGATTTGATGGAGGAAGTGAGCTGAACGCACTGCACAAACAATTGATTACTATACAAATCATCTGTGCAGGCTGTTTAACAAGAAATTGTGAAATCCTCAACTCTCGTCCTCCCCTCCCTCTCACCAAATCCCAGTTATATACTGAGGAAGGTTCTCTCTCTCTATCTATACATACATACATATATATATATATATATATATATATATATATATAGATATATATATATAATATATATACCAGTTATATAGTGAGGGAGCGTCTTTCTCCCCCATTTCTCTCTCTCTCTCTCTCTATCTATCTGTCTATCTGTCTGTCTATCTATCTATCTATCTATCCTATCTATCTATCTATCTATCTATCATCTATCTATCTCTCTCTCTCTCTCTCTCTCTCTCTCTCTCTCCTCTCTATACTAATATATTATATATATATATATATATATATATATATATATATATATATATATATATATAGATATATATATGTATGTATGTATGTATGTAATATATCGTATTTCTTTATTCTTTTGTTTGTTTCAGTCATTTGACTGCAGCCATGCTGGAGCACCGCCTTAGTTCGAGCAAATCGACCCCGGGGACTTAATCTTTGGAAGCCCAGTACTTATTCTATCGTTCTCTTTGGCCGACCCACTAAGTTACGGGGACATCAAAACACCAACACCAGTTGTCAAACAATGGTTGGGGTCAAACACAAACAGTAAGACACACACATAAATTATTAAGGTTGCGTTTTCGCAATTTATAACCAAAAAGCACAAGTACAGGCGTGTCTAAGGTGTACCAGTATTGCTAGAAATAAGAGCCAGAACAACTTTTTGCCAGGAGAAGCACTTATTTAATGCAATACTGGTCCCTGACTAGTCACCTTAGTGACCACTGTACTTATATATGTACACACATACACACACACACACACACACGGGCTTCTTTCAGTTTCTGTCTACCAAATTCACTCACAAGGCTTTGGTCGGGCCGAGACTATAGTAGAAGACATTTGCCTGAGATGCCAAGTAGTGGAACCCGGAACCAGGTGGTTGGGAAGTAAGCTTCTTACCACACAGCCACTCCCGCGCTTCTCTATACTCTTTTACTTGGTTTCAGTCATTTGACTGCGGCCATGCTGAGCACCGCCTTTATCGAGCAAATCGACCCCCGGACTTATTCTTTGGAAGCCCAGTACTTATTCTATCGTCTCTTTTGCCGAACCGCTAAGTGACGGGGACGTAAACACACCAGTATGGTTTGTCAAGCAATGCTAGGGTGTACAAACAACAGACACACAAACACACACACGCATACATAATAACGACAGGCTTCTTTCAGTTTCCGTCTACCAAATCCACTCACAAGGCATTGGTCGGCCCGGGGCTATAGCAGAAAGCACTTGCCCAGATGCCCACGCAGTGACTGAACCCGGAACCATGTGGTTGGTTAGCAAGCTCCTTACCACACAGCCACTCCTGCGCCTATGTACATGTACTATATGTATCAAGCTGATGAACTCTTTGAACGTACTTCCGCATCGGTTTGATTTTTGAACGCCTTCCAGATCGGTTTGAATTTTGAACTCCTTCTCTGGCAGGAAACCATCAAGGTACTTGAAAAAGTGGTAGATAGATAGATAGATAGATAGATTTGCTCGACTAAAGGCGGTGCTCCTGCATGGCCGCAGTCAAATGACTGAAACAAGTAAAAGAGTAAAAGAGTATATATATAGGGTGGCTTGTTAGCAACTTTTCAACCGAAAGGTAAAAATAGCCCTCAGCCGCTTTAATATATATGTGTGTGTGGGTGTGTGTCAGCGGTTAAGATTATTTGTTTTTGTAATCGATGCCTGTTATGGTGCAACGTCAGGATCGCCAGTTTGTAACGGTTGGTTCTTGGGAAAGCTGCACTTTTCCTGTTCGCGGTCACCAGTTATAAGCAATGAAAGATTTGTTGTTATAACGACATGTTGTAGAGCGTGAAATATGAACAATGCATGAAGTTTTAAAGAAATATTTATTTACTGTAACGTTACAATACCTTGCTTCGATGGGCAGGTTATGATAAAAATCGTAAAGCATGCGAAGTAAAGTTTGTGTTTGTGTTCTCTTCATTGTTTAGTAGTAAATACAGAAAGAGAGATAGACTGATGTTGTAAGAGAACAGAATTGGAGCTAGTGAGAGTTGTAGGGTTGTGGGACGTTGTCTCACAGTTGCTGACAGTAAACTTCATTTCTCCCTCTGACCAAGGTTCTTGCTGATCAGCCAGACTTCGTTCTCACTGAGTTGTCGCCGTAGTGACTAACTAGTTGAGTCGTCACCAAGTCACTGAACTATCTTTTTGCTTGGGGTTAATGCTTTTATAACTATCCAGAAGGATAGACATATCGTTGAGAACAATGGGCTTCGTTGGTGGTACTGTGATATCACTATTCTAGCTTTTGGTGAAGTAGACGAGATTATAAGGGTCAAGTAGTGAAGACATCATTTCGGCCTAGCTAAAGGCAATCTAGCAAATGTAAAACTGCTGTCAGAGAAAAATCATTGTTCCACTGTGAGAAAAGTTCTGTTGAACTGTTAATTTAAATTTGGCTATGATGGATCGAATCCACTTCATGCTTGCAAGATTCACTACACACACACACATGTATGTATGTATGTATGTATGTATGTATGTATGTATGTATGTATGTATGTATGTATGTATGTATCAATGTATGTATGTATGTATGTATGTATGTATGTATGTATACAAATATATGTGTGTGTGTTTGTGTGTACAAATGTACCATCTCGGCTTTATTTCCTCATAATTTTCAGAAAAACGAATATCTTTTAATGAATATTCCACAAATACGCTTCAGATAGTGTAGATTCCGATTATATTGGAACTTGTGGCGAAAATATTTTTCGTAGAATGCGGTGACGAGTTTCGGAAAATTCACACAAACTGGCTTTGTTTCCTCATAACTTTGAGAAAAGTGGGTAAATTTTTATGAAATTTTCTACAAATACCTTTTCAGAGTATGTAGACTATAAAAATATCGGAATTTAATGTGGAAAAAATATTTGGTACATTCGTACTCATACATACTCGTACAAATCACTTATATCTACAAAATGAGACTTGAAACTTCGAAAAACATAG
>NC_043018.1:23394941-23404941 GCF_006345805.1 Octopus sinensis
CAGCGAACGAAATATATATATATATATATATATATAATATATATATATATATATAATATATATATATATATTATATATATATATATATATATATATTAGGGAATAAATCCAAACTTACAGGGAAAAATTAGATTTAGGATTAAATCCAATTTTATAGTATAAATATTTTATTAAAAATTAGAGATAAAACCACTATTAGGCAATCAAACAGTGAAAAACATAAGCCAATACATAAAATTAATTAAAAAATATAAAAGTTAAAAATAAAAAATTATATATATATATACAAATATAAATATATATATATACATATCGTTTTTTGGATGTGGTTTTTGCAAGATTCTTTATGAGAGTTCATGTGCTGAAGCATATTCTGTTGTGTCTGGGGGGAGTCATTTTCTTATAATTTAACACACACACATATGTATATATGTATGTATGAAACGAAATGTACAGTATCATACATCCATAACAGCTGATCTTACCAAACAGTTTCGCACTAGGGTACAACGGAGTGTTAAGTAGCAGTCCGATTATGTAATCCTGCGCTCATCAGAGGTACCCACATGTGTGTGTGTGTGTGTGTGTGTGTGTGTGTGTGTGTGTGTGGTCAATTCAAGGATGTCATATCTTCATTAGAGATTAATAAATCCAAAATTTCACTGGTTTAATCTTAATCACATTAGAAGAAAATCTTCACGATGTGTTATGGCTTATTATAATAGGTAAAATTAATAAGGTAAGAAAATGAAGAGTTGAGGCTGTATAGGTAGATTATTTTTATCATAGTTTGTTGTTAGGATTTTAATACAAATAACTTTTTAAAAAACACAAGAGAAAACTCAAAAACCTACATATGTTTCGATACAGCTCCTCAGTAATGCATAAGTCAAAGCATTTAGATTAAATCCAATGTTAAGAATTTGTTATAATTTTAAGCTGTTTGGGGCAGAATCTCTTCAGGGTTATTTTATTTTAAAAAAACGATGGTTACATATTTTTTGAAGGGATTCAAATCAACAGCCAAAAAGTTTAAAATATTATTTCTTATATATTGTGTGTATATATTTGCAAATGTATATATAAAGTATATATAAGAAATTAACATTTTAAACTTCGTTAGTTGTTGATTTGAATCCCTTCAAGAAATATGTAACTTTCGTTTTATTAAAACAAAACAAAAAAAAAAAAACCCTGAAGATATCCCGTACAATATTTTGAATTGTGCATTACCAAGGAGCCGGAGTCGAAACATATGTAGGTTTTTGAGTTTTCTGTTGTGCTTTTTTAAAAAAATTCATTTGTAATAAAATCTTAACAACAAACTATGATACAAATAAACTATATTACAAAAATAATTTTATCGTATGTTCAAATATGACCAAAATTAGGTTTTAAAACCCCCTAAAGATCCCACACAGCTGTTAAACGTATATGGTGTTAATTATATCTATAGAAATCATTTAGAATTTTCTTCAACAAATGAGCCTGTTTATCAAATATTTCTCTTTCTTACCTTATTATATATCAGTGAAGGCGCGTGGCTTAGTGGTTACGAGTGTAAGGTCATGAGTTTAATTCCCGGCGACGCGTTGTGTCCTTGAGCAAGGCACTTTGTTTCACGTTGCTCCAGTCCACTCAGCTGGCCAAAATGCGTAGTACCTGTATTTCAAAGGGCCGGCCTTGTCACACTCTGTGCCACGCTGAATCTTCCTGAGAACTACGTTAGGGGTACACGTGTCTGTGGAATGCTCAGCCACTCCTTGCATGTTAATTTCACGAGCAAGCTGTTCCATTGATCATATTAGCTGGGACTGTCGGAGTGCACCATATACATTCATACATGTATGTATGTATGACCGGGGGCAATGCTTGGTCATGCCTTGAAAAATTTTTGGTCGAATAGATCGACACCAATACTTATTTTTTAAAGCCTGGTACTTATTCTATAGGCTTCTTTTGCCCAACCGCTAAGTTACGGGGTCGTAACTTAGCGGTTAAGTATCCCACCCGTGGCGGATCGATGCTACATGGGTCAAAACAATTGTAGTGATTAATAAACATTTCCGTATCTTCCATCTGCCGTCTTTCTCGTTATTCAAACACACACACACACACACACACACACACACACAACGCCAAGAAAGGTTGAAGAGAGAAATTGCGTGAGACATTTATATTGGGAACGAAAGTCGGGTCCTAGTATTACTTACCCCCCCCCCCGTTGTGGGTGCGGATTTCCTACCGAAATTGGTTTAATAAGCCACCTCAGAACCTACAAAATGAAAGCTGATAAATTAGTTATCTTCGGAGACGTGAACGGTGAACATAGCATACGCACACATTTTATATTTGGGGATGTTCATTTTGCCAATAAACTACCTCTTCCTACTTCCCGTCACTCAAGCATGCGGCGACCATCTTATTGAAATATGTTTCTTCTTTTCTCTCTCCAACCAACTAAACTCACCATGTATGTGCATGTGCGGGTGTGTATATACACAGAAATACACGCTCGGGTTCAGTCCCACCGCGTGTCATCTTTGGCAAGTGTCTGCCACTATAGCCTTGGGCCGACCGAAGCCGTGAGGGTGGATTTGGTAAACAGAAACTGAAAGAAGCTCATAGTATATATATGTATGGTGTGTGTGTGTGTGTGTGTGTGTGTGTCTTTGTGTCTGTGATTGTCCCCCAACATCACTTGACAACCGGTCTTGGTGTGTTTGTGTCCCCGTAACTTAGCGGTTCGACAAAAAAGGTCGATAGAATAAGTACCTCTTCTTAAAAGAAAAACAGTACTGGGATCGATTCTTTCGATTAAAAATTCTAGGAGGTGCTCCAGCATGGTTGCAGTCTCGTGACTGAACCAAGTAAAAGAGAGAGAAGGAGAGAGAGAGAGAGAGTGTGTGTGTGTGATTTATATAACCGCGTATTTAATGAATGTATGAATGGTACGTTAAGTCCCAGGACAGTCCAGATCGGGTCGATTAGTCATCACCGGCGTTCCACCACGACCATTCCATATTACCAGCAACAGTGTTTTGTATATATTCATTGTTTCTTTTCAAGACGGTTGGATGTGATCTAAGTGGAAATTCAGCTGCTATTTCTAGCTTGACGTTGTTTCTAACTGGACTACCTTCCCTCTTTAATATAAACCTTAATACCTTTTCTTTACTACCCACAAGGGGCTAAACACAGAGGGGACAAACAAGGACGTAGGCCGAACGGTACTTGATAACAGAATCATTAGGGGCATCGCATAAATTACATATTTTGGTCGCTTCGTTTTTTTTTTTTTTACTACGTTCTGAGTTCAAATCCCGGTGATGCAAGACTTTGCTGCTTTCATCCTTCGGACATTCCGGGGCCGAGAAAATAAAATACCAGTAAAATATTATGGACAATCTAACAAATTTTCGATCTTGTATTTGTGTTTCTTAAAAAAATCAATACAACGTTCGTGATTGTGTGCGTATGTACATCACCTGCATGTTAATATGAAGCTTGAGTGCATACTTTGAGTGTGAGGTTGATCTTGAGTTCGTGTTAATAACGTTTGAGTGAAGTATAGGATATTTTTGGAATCTAAAAGGTTTTTTTTTTTTGTGGTTGCATGTTCCAGTGTGTTCGACGTCTCATTATAATGTGACAATTACGTTTATATAATTAACTAGCAGTATCGCCCGGCGTTGCTCGGGTTTGTAAGGGGAATAACTATATAAGCATTTTTAGAGTTATAGCCAAAAAATAGCAAAAAAATGCATTAAAAATGGAAAAAAAATTTATGGTAAATTTTTTAAAATTGTTGACTCATCGTAGACATTTTTAGAGAGTTACTTCCCTTATATAATAGCGAAAAAATGCATTAAAATGGAAAAAAATGATGGTAAATTTTTTTTTAATCGTAGACGCGGGCTAATACCCAGAAGGGCTCGATATGAATCACGACTATAAGATACCCGGTTTTGGTTAAACTGCACCGCAAAATGTGGGAGTAAGGAATCTAAATCGTAGGAGACAGACACACAACTTCTCTTTTATATATAAAGATGTCTGTGTGGTTTACGTAATATGTTAGTGTGTGTGTATACATGTGTTTGATTTTATGCATGCGTGTGATTATAGAATGTTTGTGTTAGAGTATTTACGAATTTGTGTAGCTACATGTGTTTGTGTGTATATATATATTGAGCGTGCGCACCTGTCTCTGTACGTGTATTTATATACTGTTTGTGTATATGTATACGACACGTTTACGTGTTTGTATCTCTGTCTAATTAATTAATACCTGTTATTTTATAACGCGTTGCTGTCTATAAAATGTTTGTGTATATGTGTGTGTGTGTGTAATATATCTTTATATATAAAAGTGAAGTTGTGTGTCTGTCTCCTACGATTTAGATTCCTAACTACTCCCACATTTTGCGGTGTAGTTTAACCAAAACCGGGTATCTTATAGTCGTGATTCATATCGAGCCCTTCTGGGGATTAGCGCGCGTCTACGATGAGTCTACGATTTTTAAAATAATTTACCATTATTTTTTTCCATTTTAATGCATTTTTTTCGCTATTATATAAGGGAAGTAACTCTCTAAAAATGTCAACGATTTAAAAAAAATTTACCATCATTTTTTTCCATTTTTAATGCTTTTTTTTTGCTATTTTTTGGCTATAACTCTCTAAAAATGCTTATATAGTTATTTCCCTTACAAACCCGAGCAACGCCGGGCGATACTGCTAGTTTTATATAAACGCGTTTGTATGTGTTTAATGCTTGCGTGTGTTTATATAACGCGTTTATATGTGCGTGTGTCTATATAATAATGTTTGTTTTTGCGTTTATATAACGCATTTGTCTGTACCTTTCCAACGATCTGTAGCGTAGCTCGGTGATATCAAAACTGTTGTGTTTTTCTCCTTATTCTTTACTGGCACTCTTATTCCCTTATGCCCTATATTTGGCTATCTTCTCTTTGGTAAGGGCGACTGTGCGGCTTTTAAAAGGAGACATTTCTGTCACCAACTCCTTTACGTACGGCCGTCACAGCAGATCCTTTAAGCACGCGCCCTGAAATTTTTGAGGGTGGCTGACTTATCGGTTACATCAACCCCAAGTGCTCGACTGACACTTATTTCGTCTGCCGTTACTTTTCTGAGTTCAAATTCCGCCGAGGTCGACTTTGCCTTTCATCCTTTCGGGGTCGATAAATTAAGTACCAGTTACGCACTGGGGTCGGGTCGATGTAATCGACCTATTCCGTTTGTCTGTCCTTGTTTGTCCCCTCTGTGTTTAGCCCCTTGTGGGTAGTAAAGAAATAGGTATTTCGTCTGTCTTTACGTTCTGTGTTCAAATTCCGCCGAGGTCGACTTTGCCTTTCATCCTTTCGGGGGTCGATAAATTAAGTACCAGTTACGCACTGGAGTCGATGTAATCGACGTATTCCGTTTGTCTGTCCTTGTTTGTCCCCTCTGTGTTTAGCCCCTTGTGGGTAGTAAAGAAATAGGTATTTCGTCTGTCTTTATGTTCTGTGTTCAAATTCCGCCGAGGTCGACTTTGTCTTTCATCCTTTCGGGGTCGATAAATTAAGTACCAGTTACGCACTGGGGTCGATGTAATCGACATATTCCGTTTGTCTGTCCTTGTTTGTCCCCTCTGTGTTTAGCCCCTTGTGGGTAGTAAAGAAATAGGTATTTCGTCTGTCTTTACGTTCTGTGTTCAAATTCCGCCGAGGTCGACTTTGCCTTTCATCCTTTCGGGGGTCGATAAATTAAGTACCAGTTACGCACTGGGGTCGATGTAATCGACGTATTCCGTTTGTCTGTCCTTGTTTGTCCCCCTCTGTGTTTATCCCCTTGTGGACAATAAAAAAAAAATTATCAACCCCGAAAGAGGAAAAGGCAAAGTCAACCTCGACAAAATCTTTTTCTAGTAACGCAGTTGTCTTCAATGATTTTTTAATTGATTTTTTAAAAAATTTCTTCCGCTTTTTCATTGTTTTTCTTTCTTCGGTTTTGAATTTGTATTTTAATGTGGTTTTATATTATATATGTTTATGAGTGCGTGTACGTATGTATATATGTTTGAATGTGAATATATGTATGTGTGTATTTTTGTGCTTGTATGTATATTTGTATGTAAAGGTATTTATTAAAAAAAAATTTTTTTTCAACTGAATTGCTTTTGTTTATTTTTTGTATATATATATGTATGTGCTTGTTTGTGTGTATGTATATTTGTGTAAGTATATGTGTATACACAAACGCAAATACACATACACTGTACTTATATACGCACAAATATAAATACCAGACACATAAACACAAAACATACACAAAAAAAAAAAAAAACACATCAAGAAGCGATTCAACTAAAAAAGAAAGAAAGAAAGAATTTTTTTTTAAATGGAAATTACCGAAAGAATACTTTCACTTTTCATGTACGGCTATCGAAAGATTCTCCCGATCTTTATTTTCATGGAATATATCGCAGCTAATAAAATAAAATTGTACACAAATACATGTATTGTTTACATATGTTTCATTGATCATATACATACATACATACATACATACATACATACATACATACATACATACATACATACATATAATGTCTAAATGTGTATTTATGTAATATTTGTATGATTTTTTTTTCGTCTTTGCGTATATATTTACATACTATTTGAGAGTGTGTATGTCTCTTTATATATTCGAGTGTATTCAATATTCTGGGCGTACATTTTTATATTGTTCGAGCGTGTGTTTATATTTCAATGCATGTAACAACTTCTTATATAACAGGCTCTAATATATCGGTAACCTTTTCCGAGAAGCGAGCCGCATGAGACACATGGGCCTTCATCAGGTGGGCCGCACAACTAAAACAATTTAAAGGCAATTTTTCTTTAGATGTGCCGTTCAGAAAGTCCCACGGGCTGCAATTTGTCCATGATTGTATTAGAGTGGGTTCTATGTTCAGTGTATATGCGGTTTTGTGTGTTTATATAACATTTAATGTTGTCAAATGTCCTTGAAATGGACCCAAGGGAAAAGAAGAGAGGTTCCTATATAGAGAGCATACCTACACAATTGTGCCTAACCGAGTTTGTTTCATCATAACTTTCAGAAAAATGAATATTTTTTAATGAAGGTTTCTGCAAATACATTTCAGATTGTGTAGATTCCAAATATATCGGAATTTATTGTGAAAAATATTTTCGGACAGCAGGAGAGGACTTTCGAATAACGCATACAACTCGATTTTGTTTTCTCGTAACTTTCAGAAAACTGGGCATTTTTCATTATATTTCTTTTTTACATATACCTTTCAGATGGTGTAAATTACAATTATAGCAGAATTTAATGTGCAAAATAAAATTAAATAAACAAAGAAATGAATAAAAGAAAATTGGTCCGGTGGTGCACACATCAACTCACACCACTAGCGTAGCAGGTGGGAATGGGGGCGATCCGCCTTGGGCGGCACTTTTAAAGGAGCACCACTTGTGGATCTGCAGTAGGTAATATGTGTTTTTTTGTGGGGTCTGGGGGCAGCAAACGGAAGGTCCACCCCGGGCGGCACACATTCTAGCCACGCTAGTGCGCACATCACGGATCTTTCAAAATTTCAAGTTTCATTTTGTTGATGTGTGTGTGTGTGTGTGTGTGTAGGAGAGAGAGAGAGGAGAGAGAGAGAGAGAGAGAGAGAGAGAGTGAGAGCATGACCTTGTGGTTAAAGGGTTTTGCGCTCACGATCGCGAGATTGTAGTTTCAAATCCTAGTGGGTTCAATGTTCAGTGAATACATCTTTGTGTGTGCTTATATAATATTCAGTATTATATAAACTGGGTGGTGCGTCGGGTTCTTGAGCAAAACACTTCATCTCACTTTGCTCTGAGATCACTTCCAACACCTGACACCTGGTACACCGGGTCCCTGTTCAGGCAACGTCGGTTTGATGGCAGCAGTGAGCCAATGTATAACACATATATTTGGTCACTATAAACAAACCAATTTGTGCTGGTGATTCAGCAACAGGTGAACACTCAAACGTTAAATTAAACAGGTGAGGGGTCTTTTCGGTTTGAACGGCAGTTTCTAACATAATTTCTAGGCAACTAAAAAATTTTAAACTTCGTATACTGGTAGAATGTGTTTATAAAGCATCTTTTTCTCTTGGCTTTCTTGAGAAAATTCTATAGTTTGTAAGATATTTGTTTTTTTCTTCAATTTCTGCAATTTCAACCAATCAATGATGTCTATTGAGGTGAAAACATTCTGTGCCGTATGAATATGTCCCTCGTTTAAGAAACAGATTGGGTTTATTTACATTTGTGAAGGAAAAAAGACGCACCTGGACAGCTTCCTGCTAGCCAGTTCCGTATCAGACTGTCCAAGCATAGGGACTGGACGTTAAATGATGATGACGATGATGATGATGATCATCATCGTCGTTTAACGTCCGCTTTCTATGTTGGCATGGGTTGGATGGTTTGACTGAGGACTGGCATGCCAGAAGCTTGCACCAGGCTCCAGGCTGGTTTGGTAAGGTTTCTACAGCTGGATGCCCTTCCTAACACCAACCACTCCAAAAGTGTAGTGGATGCCTTTTACGCGCCACTGGCACGAGGGCCAGTCAGGTGGCACTGGCATCAACCACGCTTGAGTGGTGCTTTTTACGGGCCAAACACATGTGTAGATGTGGGGGTTTATGGTTTGGGTGTTGCACACGTGATCATAAGATTGGGGTTTCAATTCCTGAACTGGGCAATGCGTTGTGTTTCTTGAGCAAGACACTTCATTTCACATTGCTCCAGTCCACTCAGCTGTGATTGGGTAACCTTGAGATAGATGGGCACTCTGTTCAAGGAGATTGTTGACCAGCTTGCCTAGGCAGGGTGGGGGTGGCATCATTCAAAAGCCACAGCAATGCAAGGAAGCACATTATGACCAGTGATGTATGACAACATCAGACACACGTACCACACACACACACTCGCACTGCATTGGTCAGTCTGGGCTGTAATAGAAGACACTTGCCTAAAGAGCTGTGCAATGGGACTGAACCCAAAACTACATGATTGCAATACAAACTTCTTAACAACACAGCCAACACATCTATTCACCCATTGCTTCCAAATGAATTTTCTAGTAACTGTCTGGAAGTTAACATATATCTCATACAGTTAGAAAATATATACTCTGTAGTGTTTTAAGATTCAATAATCAATATAGTCTATTTTCTGTCTTTCTCTTGTGAAAGAAATGCGAATGACATAGTTTTCTCTATTATGTGACTTTTATTTTGTACCTGATGTCGCCAAGGATGTCTTTCTCACATAACACAGGGGTGCTGAAAAGTTCCTGGCTTTGAGTAAAAGAAAATACAGGAGGATCAGTTAATTATGATTTTATCTAACATATTCCCCTCTCAGATTCACACACTTATTGCAGTGGTCCTTCAGTTTTTCTAATCCCTGTAAAAGAACTTAGAAGTTTGGGCCTCTAATCAGGCTTTTCACAATACCCTTAAAGCCATATATATATATATATATATATATAGGCATTCCTTTGATATACCTCGACAGAGTTGGAACATTTCACTTCAGGTATTTCCGTAAAAAGGCACATAAAAAGCACCATTCGAGCGTGATCGTTACCAGCGTTGCCTTACTGGCACTTGTGCTGGTGGAATGTGAAAAAAAACATTCGAGCGAGGTCATTGCCAGTGCCGCTGGACTGGCTCCTGTGAAGGTGGCACATAAAAAGCACCATTTGAGCGTGGCCGTTGCCAGTACCGCCTGACTGGCCCTCATGCTGGTGGCACGTAAAAGCACCCACTAAACTCTCGGAGTGGTTGGCGTTAGGAAGGGCATCCAGCTGTAGAAACTCTGCCAGATCAGATCGGAGGCTGGCACAGCCATCTGATTCGCCAGACATCAGTCAAATCGTCCAATCCATGCTAGCATGGAAAGCAAACGTTAAACGATGATGATGA
>NC_043018.1:23409941-23417441 GCF_006345805.1 Octopus sinensis
ATGTATATACATATATACGACGAGCTTCTTTCAGTTTCCATCTGCCAAATCCACTAAGGCTTCAGTCGGCCTGGGGCTATAGTAGAAGACACTTGCCGAAGGTGCCACGCTGTGGGAATGAACCCGGAACCATGTGGTTGGTAAGCAAGCTACATACCATACAGCCACTCATCCAGTCCATAAATTTAGACTTAGTTGATTTTTATCAGGCTCATCAAACCAGTATGATCCCAAGCTCAAATTCACAGCCTCCATATCAGACCATGGTTGATGGAGAGAACATGCCATGGCCTTCATTCCTGCAGTGGATTAAATATGGGCAATCCAGTCCATAAATTTCGACTGACAGTTGATTTTTGTCGGTCTAGCAATGATTTATAGATAAAAAAGCACCATCCGAATGTGGCCGTTGCCAGCGCCGCCTTGGCTGGCTTCCATGCTGGTGGCACGTTAAAAGCTCCATCCGATCGTGGCCGATGCCGGACCCCTCTGGTACCTGTGCAGGTGGCATGTAAAAAGCACCCACTACACTCGCGGAGTGGTTGGCGTTAGGAAGGGCATCCAGCTGTAGAAACTCTACTAGATCAGACTGGAGCCTGGTGCAGCCCCTGGCTTCCCAGACCCCGGTCGAACCGTCCAACCCATGCTAGCGCGGAAAACAGACGTTAAATGATGATGATGATGATGATGATGATGAGTGCTAATATTAATTGTGTTTGTCCTAGATTACCATAGTGTAGTAATGTTATCGGTGTTTGTAGCCTCTTCACATTCTAAAAATACAATTACTTTGTTCTTTTTCTTATCTCAATGGATCACCATTGAAACCACTTCATTCATTGCTCCAGGATTTGCTATTAAAATATTTCATGACTAGGTGTGTGCATGTGTGGTTGTTGGTGGGGGAAAGGGGTTCCATTGTGATGGCAGAAGTAGGGGCTCATAGTCGGTAGTTGTTGGTAATCTCAATAATGTGGTAAAGCAAGTCTTGTGTGAATGCGAGTATAATCTTCCTTTTTTTTTTGTTTTTACTTTTTACTTATTTTTGGTCACTGGAGTGTGACCATGCTGGAGCATGTCCTGGAAAAGTTTAATCAAACAAATCGATCCCAGTACATAATAATTTTTACTTATTCTGTTGGTCCCTTTTGCCAAACAAACAAACGAACACCAGTTGTCGAGTGGTGGTGGCGCTGGGAGACAAACACAGAATACACACACATGAGACAGGGGTTTGAGTCCCAAGGGCATCCTTCAACTTTTCTATCCAAAAGGTTTCTTAACCCAATATTTACATGCTACTATTTATAGCTTTATCTGCTTCAAGATCCACCATTCCCAAAAACAAACAAAAAAGGAAAATATTTCACTTTCTCTCAAAGTTTATTAAAAGAAATTCTTATGACACCAATATACATATACTTGTGTGAACACGCTATCTTTAAGATAGCATGTTTTACTTTGGTTTGATATCATTGTTTCATATATTCCTATAGTGTATATGCAATAATATTCATATGGTATGCATGTGAGAAGAATGCTGGCAAAATATGCAACATGAAGGAAGCTAGAACATCAATATTGGAAAACATAAACTAGAGCTGCAAGATGAAAGGCAATTATGTTAAGATCATGCATTTATAAAGTAATGAAAAAATTACTACCTAAAGACTACCAATCAATAAGTTTATATATATCATCATCATCATCATCGTTTAACGTCCGTTTTCCGCGCTAGCACGGGTTGGACGGTTTGACCGGGGTCTGCGAAGCCAGGGGCCGCTCCAGGCTCCAGTCTGATCTGGCAGAGTTTCTACGGCTGGATGCCCTTCCTAACGCCAACCACTCCGCGAGTGGAGTGGGTGCTTTTTACGTGCCACCTGCACAGGGGCCGGGGGGGTCCGGCATCGGTCACGATCAGTTCGAGCTTTTCTAGAGTTGAGTTGGGGAGGGGTCCAGCTGAGAAAGGTTCCACCAGTGAAAGAGAGGGAGAGATAGTGGGGGGTGTGCAGGTAATATAGGGAAGCACCAGTGGGGAAGGTTGGGGTAAGGAGGAACGATGACAGGGAAGGGTTGGTGCAGGTTCGTAAGAAATAAAAACGTAGGATATCACGAGGCGGGGAGGGGACTGGAAGGAGATAGTCGGATTGAGGCAGTGACAGATTCAAAACAGGAGGTAACGTAAGATCAGTGGGGCGGTTGATGAGCTGCGGCGCTAGCAGCTTGTCTTGGTGGGGGGAAGGTGTAGTACACAGTGAAAGCATGTGAGGAGGAGGGGTAAGAGGGAGAGACACACGTAATGGTGGTGGGGGAGGAGGAGGAAGGAGGGCATATCCGGTGTAGATGGTGAGAACAGTGTTCACCGGTATTGGTGGTGGGGATGATGTGTGTGTGTGTGTGTGTGTATGTATATATATATATATATATATATATATATATATATATTGGCGTTAGGAAGGGCATCCAGCCGTAGAAACACTGCCAGATCTGACTGGGCCTGATGAAGCCTTCCGGCTTCACAGACCCCAGTTCAACCGTCCAACCCATGCTAGCATGGAAAACGGACGCTAATCGATGATGATGATGATGATGATGATATATATAGGTGCAGGAGTGGCTGTGTAGTAAGTAGCTTGCTTACCAACCACATGGTCCCGAGTTCAGTCCCACTGTGTCGCAGCTTGGGCAAGTGTCTTCTACTATAGCTTCAGGCCGACCAAAGCCTTGTGAGTGGATTTGGTAGAAGGAAACTGAAAGAAGCCTGTCATACATATATGTATATGTACATGTTTATATTTTTGTGTGTGTCTTTGTGCCTGTGTCTGTCCCACCATCACTGCTTGAGAACCGATGTTGGTGTGTTTATGTCCCTGTAACTTAGTGGTCCAGTAAGAGAGACCATTAGAATAAATACTAGGCTTACAAAGAATAAGTCATGGGGGTCAATTTCTTCAGCTGAAATCCTTTAAGGCAGTGCTCCAGCATGGCCACAGTCAAATGACTGAAACAAGTAAAAGAATAAGAGAAAAAAACCCATCCGTTTGTAAATAATTTTCTCAGAATATTCTAAATATTGAACTTTCTGTGTCAAGGTTAACTAAGATTACACAGGGTCACTGCTTCTGCTGTAACTACACCATCGCCAATGACAACGATAGCGATGATTAGCACGATGACAATTCGTTGTTTATAATTTCTTTTTTTTTCTCAGAAAAAATAGTCTCATGTCAATGTCCTTATCTCCTAATGTTGTTTGTTATTGAAAAATTGTCATTTCCCCAGTGCAGATTATTTTAAATTACATCATCAGTACCACCTGGGGCTGTGGTACGAAGGAACTGTGATGCGGAGAATAAAATAAGGTTCACCTACCTCTCGTTGTTGGTTGTCCAGCTGTGTTCAGTCCAAACACCTGCCCTCCCATCTCATCTAACGTTGGCAGCTGTTACTGCCAATGTCTGCTAGCTTGCTCCACTTGCGGCCATTCACCATGACTGCCTTAGGCCGAAAGAGGATGACCCTGGTCTTGCTTCCCTCACTTCTTCTCTCCCCATTCCTGTTCTGGTGGTACCCCTTGTTTGGTGGTACCCCTTGATGTCACAGCCCTTTCCTTCCAGTTCATCTCATCTCCACAGGGCCTATTAGGTGAAAGGGAACAGGTTCAATAAGTACATCGATCATGAATGCAGAGAGTTAAGGAGGACACTGACTATTTGCCAAGCCCTTCCTTAACCCTCTACAAGTCCTGTGTATCACAAGACATAATTTCCTTGGCATCCACGCTCATATATACAACGCATATTGCCCATTTTTTCAACCACTAGAGTAACTTCAGACTTATGAAAGGAAACCATTACATCATCATCATCATTGTTGTTTAACGTCCGCTTTCCATGCTAGCATGGGTTGGACAATTTGACTGAGGTCTGGTGAACCAGACTCCAATCTGATCTGGCAGAGTTTCTACAGCTGGATGCCCTTCCTAATGCCAACCACTCCGAAAGTGTAGTGGGTGCTTTTACGTGCCACCGGCACGAGGGCCAGTCAGGCGGTAATGGCAACGGCCACGCTTAAATGGTGCTTTTTATGTGCCACCTGCACAGGAGCCATTCCAGCAGCACTGGCAACGACCTCGCTCGAATGTTTTTTCACGTGCCACCAGCACAAGTGCTAGTAAGGCGACGCAGGTAACGATCACGCTCAAATGGTATTTTTAACGTGCCATCAGCACGGAAGCCAGCTTGTTGCTTTGGCAACGATCTCACTCGGATGGTACTCTTATGGTACTCGTATGGTACTCTTAGCGCTCCACAGTCATCAAATTTGATTTTGATTTCGTGCTTTTCCCAATCTGCTGGAGAAGCTGTCTTCCTCATAGGTTTACACACCATGATGTTAAAGAGAAGGAAGTCTTGAAATTAGGTCATTCCTCATTTTCTCCCGCCTTAGGCATTTTTCTTTTTTATATCGAAAGTTATCAAATTAGACATTTGTATAGGGAAAAAATTGACTTGGAATCTTACAGAAAAAAAAAAAAGACTATTGATTGTTAAACACCAAAAATTATCCAGATATTTTATTACTCACCTCAATTATAATCGGGTTCAAAGTTGAGGAAAAATTTCTTGAAAAAAGAAAAAAATTACCCATCACCTGCCAATGTTTGAAACTTCCTCAACTTCAACAACTATGCCAACCAACTTTTACTACCAAAGATGATACAAAAGTACAAAATGATGATGTGGCAATACTTGCATTTCAAACAGGTAGGAAGAGAACAAGAAATCCAAAGTTACTCATTTTCTCCAGTTACTCATTTTGTGCCCCCCACCCACCTATTAGGTTGTCCCAAAAGTTCGTAAACACTTGCGAAAATTGACTATAACAATATAAACCCAAACAAACAATTAAAAATTGCATAAAAATTCAAATTTTCGCAAAGTTTTTACGAACTTTTGGGACAAGCTTATATTTTATTCTAATATTTTAGTTAAGTTCTTATATATTTAAGACATATTTGGCATATGTCCCAGTCATATATATTTGAACTAATCTAAGGTTCATTTTACACCATTGCTTCACTCATCACTCATTTTACGTCACTCATTTTACCATTCATTTTACATCACTCATATTTTGCTTTTATTCATCCAGAATGTTGGCTTTCAACTACAAATTTTCACCTGGCTGCTTTCTGACACCCAGGTATTTTATCAACCACAATGACAGTTCCATTAACTCCTAGAAGTCGGTATCGGCTATTTTAGGGACTTCTGAACTAATAAATACTTAATTTTTTCTTTAAGGCGATGTGATTCAGGCAGATGTAAGGTCAACCAAAGACAGAGACTTTCACCTCTTCATTAATTAGAAGTACAGTTATTGTTGTTATTTGGCCCTAAGATGGGTGACTACAACAACTACAAACACAGACACTCAAACATATACATACACATACATATATTATATATATATATATATATCATGTTGGATCGTTAGCCCCTCCACAATTTTTTTCTCTCCTTGTTTCTTTTCTGTGTATCTTTCTGTCGAAGAGCGTAGGCTCGAAACGTAAAAGACTTTTTCTATTCCTGAGCGCTATACTAATACATCTGTTTGTACTCCATCTGCCTTCGTCTTTTGTTTATTTTCGTAAACCTTCCCGTTATATATACACATATATACGACAGGCTTCTTTCAATTTCCGTCTACCAAATCCACTCACAAGGTGCTTTGGTCAGCCCGAGGCTATAGTAGAAGACACTTGCCCAAGGTGCCATGCAGTGAGACTGAACCCGGAACCATGTGGTTGGTAAGCAAGCTACTTACCACACACCCACTCCTGCACCTAAGTCATGCAAAATTATAAATTTTAACAAAGGGGCCACAGATTTTATAAGAGAGGGGAGATGCTGAAGTACTGTGATAATGGTACACCTTTCTCAAGGGCATTAAAGGCAAAAAGTGAAGTGAAATGGCAGAAAAACAAAACCGGGTCAGGATATATATATATATATAGTAAATTATTGATTAAAATTAGGTGATGGAGATAGGAAAAGCATAAGGCAGAATGTCTAAATATAAATATATAACTCTTGTTTTACTGTATAGATTCTTCAGTGCTAGCCACTCCCCCGCTGGTTATGGAACTTCTTGGCAAGCAGCAATATATAAAAATATGTTGGTAACATACTGAAAGCTTAGTTTATAGTCCCTCCCACTCATATTTTTCTACTGGTATACATATACATGTGTGTGTATGTATACATCTAATACTTCTGTACATATGTATATATATATATATATATATATATATATATATATATATATATGAAAAAACAAGTCAAAATAGAAAATGCTAAAATAATTTTATAAAGAACATTTCAGTACCGGTTTCGGTCATTTTGAGACCTTTTCAACTGTAACGATTAAATAATTAAATTTGGAAAAATTAAAAGAAAAGTTTCTTTAAAGGAATATTTGTATAGTAGTGATCAAATATAAGTGGCATTCTGCCTTTCTCTGACTCCCTTGTTGCACCATATATATATGTGTGTGTGTGTGTGTGTGTGTGTGTGTATGGTGTATGTGAACATATGTCTGTGTGTGTGTATATGTATATGTGTGTGTGTGTGTGTATGGTGTGTATATCATGTGTATATATATGTATATATATGTGTGTATATATACATATATATATATACATATGTGTATATGTATACATAAAATACTTCTGTGCATATATATATATCTGTATATTTAAATATATGTGTGTGTGTATATATATGAGTGTATATATGTATACATATGTGTGTATATATATGTGTATATATATATGTGTGCATACATGTGTATATGTATATATATATGTATATGTGTGTGTGCACACAAACAAATGCATACATATACATGTTTGTATGCATATAAATGCACACACAAAAACTTCTCATCATCATCATCGTTTAACGTCCGTTCTCCATGCTAGCATGGGTTGGACGATTCAACCAGGGATCTGGGAAGCCAGAAGGCTGCACCAGGCTCCGGTCTTATCTGGCAGTGTTTCTACAGCTGGATGCCCTTCCTAACGCCAACCACTCCGTGAGTGTAGTGGGTGCTTTTTACGTGCCACCTGCACTGGAGCCAGGCGAGATGGCATCGGCCATGGTCGGATTGGTGCATTTTACATGCCACCTGCACAGAAGCCAGTTGAGGCGGCACTGGCTTCGGCCACGATTCGGATGGTGCTTTTTATGTATATATATTCATAATAATTTATGCATTCATGGCACGTAACAAGCATTATCCGAATGTGAATGATGCCAGTTTCCCCTGACTGGTTCCTGTGCAAGTGGCACATAAAAAAGCATTATCCAAATGTAAATGATGCCAGGCCCACCTGACTGCCTCTTGAGCCAGTGATATGTAAAGAGCACCCACTACACTCTCGGAGTGGTTGGCGTTAGGAAGGGCATCCAGCTGTAGAAACTATGCCAGATGAGT
>NC_043018.1:23422441-23439941 GCF_006345805.1 Octopus sinensis
ATAGCATTATAGGTTCCCAGATAAATCAAAGCACGGGACTTTATAGTATTTACATATTGACAGCAATCCACAACATACATAGATTATAATTGGGCCCATAGAACTGTGAGGGCCCCAAGCAACTTCCAAGTGTGTTCATGCCTTAAGCCAGCACTGCTTGTGATAATATGTTCAAATGAGATTCTACTTCATGGATACAAGGGCTGTAAATTTCTCATTTGTTCATCACAAATTTAGACAAGACATTGACACTTACTGTTAAGCTGGTCTCTTTAGCAGTGCTTCACTTTTGTTCCCTTCCATACAACAATATCAGGTTTGTTGTATTTGTACCAGTTTGCTATTTATTATCAGAATGTTACACCTGTATTCTTTATTTTTGAAAGTGGGGATACATTCTGGTTCTGGTGTGCGTTTTGTATGACTGTCAGGATTAGAACATTATTGTCCAAATTATTTACAGTGTTTCCTGCAGATAGCATTGTGAATGGTTTAAATAACAATAGCAATATTTTACAGGATAGCCACATATCTCCTCTATCACAAGACACCCATGCCTCTACTTCTACCTCTATCATACACCTGGAATAATGCCACCTCATCTCTGCTCAGTTCAGGGTCTTTTCTCTGTCATGCAGAGTTCCTCGGCAACCTCACAAGTACTAGCATCAAGAGAAAAGGACTCCATACACCCTGTAAAGTGATTGGTGTTATGAAGTGCATCCAGCTGCAGAAACCATACAGAAGCAGATATTGCAGCTCAACACAGTCCTCTCGTTATTGATGCTATCAGACCATCTGACCCCTGTTGGCATGGCAGACAAATGTTGACTGATTATGTTGATGATGATGATGATGATGATGATTGATGATGATGATGATGATGATGATGATGATATGATGATGATGATAATGATGGTAATGATGATGATGATGACCTTATGTGAAGGTAGTGCTTTCTGGACATTTTTGGTCAGCTGCTGTTGATATTCTCTGTCCATACCTTGAGGTTTGGATGCAACCTTATCTCCCCTGTTTTATGGCCCAGGTTGTTTAGTAACTACCACCTGTTCCTGAATAACAAAGACATGTCTAGGCAGGAAAAGGTACACACACGCATGCACGCACACACACACACACACACACACAAACACACACACACACACACACACACACACACACAAACACGTGATATTTAAGAACAACTGATGTTTCATTCAGTCCCTCCTCGAAGTTTCCCGCCACTCGCCACCAGTCAAGCAACATCGTGTGGAAAAGAGGCAGCTTAATCGTTCAATGAATAGAGATCAATAAACCAGACGAAAATAGATACTTGCGTTGATGTAATTGATTAAAACTGTTGCAGGGTGTTCCAGCATGGCCGCAGTCCAAAGCTTAAAATGACATTAATTCTACTACTTCGAGATTGACAGCGTCTTCATTTAAACCAACAAAATTTATGTAATAACACAGCATCAATATTTACTACTCTGTGTGTGTGTGTGTGTGTGTGTGTGTGGTGTGTGTGTGTGTGTGTGTGTGAGTGTGTGTGTTTATGTGTGTCTATCAATATTTACTTCTGTGTGTGTGTGTGGTGTGTGTGTGTGTGTGTGCATGTGAGTGTGTGTGTTTGTGTGTGTCTATCAATATTTACTACTGTGTGTGTGTGTGCATGTGAGTGTGTGTGTTTATGTGTGTCTATCAATATTTACTACTCTGTGTGTGTGTGTGTGTGTTTATGTGTGTCTATCAATATTTACTACTGTGTGTGTGTGCATGTGAGTGTGTGTGTTTATATGTGTCTATCAATATTTACTACTGTGTGTGTGTGTGTGTGTGTTTATGTGTGTCTATTAATATTTACTTCTGTGTGTGTGTCTGTCTCTCTCTCATGCACATATATATATGTGCATGTATATATACGTACACACACACACATATATATATATATGTGTGTGTGTGTTTGTGTGTGTGTATACATATGTATGTATATACACATAGCCTTATCTATATCTATGCACCAACATTTATATACATGTATGTGTGTGTATATTTATATATGTGAGTGTCTGTATCACTAATGCAACTATATTCATGATGGTGTTGCTTGATCTGCTAGAAATAACAGCTGTTTTTCCTACAAGGCACAAGAAAGACGGATCAAAATGATATATTGGATAATTTGCTCCTGGAGAAAAAAAACAAGATGGGATGGTAACAGCACATGCATATATATATATATATATATATATATATATATATATTTATGTGACAGGGGGTGCATGTGTGTGTGTGTGCATGTTTGTGTGTGTGTGTGTGTGCGTGTGTGTGTATACATACATGTATGTCTGTGCTTGTGTGTGTATACATACATGTATGTATGTATGTATATTATGTCTATATATGCATGTTTATGTCTATATGCATATATAAATGTATATAAATGTAGAAATGTATATGTGTAAATGTATATATGTGTATATACATATATATATGTATATGTGTGTATATATATATGCATATATCTACGTACAAGTAAGCTGGCGTGTGTGGAAGTAAAGCCATAAGGATTCCACACACGCCAGCTTACCTTAATTTGTCCTTAGTCGAAAGACACCTGTTGTTATGTCCTGTTATTTATATTTGTGTAACATATCTGTTCTTTTTTTCTCGTCCTTGTTTCGTATACATTCGCTGCTTTCTTCCAAGGATGTAATGCTCTTAGCTCATTTTTCCTTGAAGATGGCCAGATTGGAGCAATCTCGAGTATAACCAGCTGAAATTGCAAAGATAATCTGGAACTCGACTGAGGAAAGAAAATTCTGAATGATCCGTTCTTGTTTTCCTTGTATCGTTTGTCTGGATATTTGGTTTTCCTTTTTTTGTTTAACCTAACTGTCTGGATATTTTGCATTCTTGTCCCATTTTTGTATTTTTTATATATAAAATATAGCAGCGTACATACACTTTGGTCTCTCTTTCTCTTTCTCTCTCTTTCTCTGTGTGTATATATATATATAATTATAAAATATTAGGGAATAAATCCAAACTTACAGGGAAAAATCAGATTTAGGATAAAATCCAATTTTATAGTAAAATATATTATATTATATTATATTAAATTAGAGATAAAACCACTATTAGGCAAATCAAACAATGAAAAACATAAGCCAATACATAAAATTAATTAATTTATATTATTTTAAATATATATCAAAAGTATTAAAAGTTTAATAAAAGATAAAGAGTAAAACACTACGATCGTTTCATGGCTGTACAATTCGTAATAATTCGAGTTATGGTTACAGTCAATCTTCAGGTTAATTGAAATATTGTGCTGGTGGCATGTAAAAAGCACCATACTCCTGCACCTACAATATGTTAATTCATATTTGCTTTAATGTTAATTCTACTTTTAATTTTTTCCTGTGAACTTAGTTTAAAATTAGAAATTAGTGATGGGAAAGCAAAGCAAAAATTAATTCATTCTCAGGCAATTGTTGGGATTTAATTTTTAATTCAGTTTCAAAACTGCTTGACATTTGCTATGAGTGTGTTATAACATTCCAATCTCTGTTTCAAATAGAAGATGCCAGTTAGGTGTTTGTGCTCTGTTTTAACCCTTTAGTGTTCAGAATACTCTGTTAAATGTAATACTTTTTCACTCAAATTGTTTTGAATTAATCATGCATTATCTTATAGCTTTGAGGTTTCAATGATGTGATTGTTTATTTTCAGAATGGCATTGTAGGTTAGGAGTGAGAGGCTAGATATCGCTAGTTTGAATATAAAACATGTAGAATATATTGGGCCGGATTTGGCCGATTTAAACACTAAAGGGTTAAACCATTAGCAATCAATCTGGCCTTATCCAGCCAGAATATTCTACATATTTTATGTTCAAACCATACAGATACACCTCTCACACCTACCCTACAATGTCGTCCTTCTAAAAATAAGCAATCGCATCATGAAAATCTCAAAGCTACAAGACAGTTGCATGATTAACACAAAAGAATGTGAGTAAGCAATCTTTACATTTGTCAGAATAATCTGAATGTTAAAGGGTTAACCTAAATCGAGATCTCGTTTATGTATTTCTTTTACATATCTACACACACATACAAACACACAGACACACAGACACACGCACACGCACAAACGCATTCACACTCACACACAGACACACACACACGCACACACGCACGCATTCACACAGACACACACACCACACACACACAGACACACACACACACGCACACATGCACGCATTCACACTCACACACAGACACACACACACGCACACACGCATTCACACAGACACACACACACGCACACACACACGCACACACACACACACACACACACGCACACCCGCACGCATTCACACTCACACACAGACACACACACACACACGCGCACAGACACGCACACATTCACACACACACACACACACACGCACACACGCAATCACACAGACACACACACACACATGCACGCACATACACACACACGCACACTTTCATCACAAAGTTTGTATTTGATTGCATGAGTTTTCCTTTTTAATTCATTTGAAATAAAAGATATGTAAGGACAGGGGTGTGTAGTCCTACGTCAGCAACATCAAATGGATATAGAACCAAAGGCATTCCACTATGAACATCTACCTGTGTGTGCGTGTGTGTGTGTGTGTGCGTGTGTGCGTGTGTGCATGTGTGTGTATGTGTGTGTGTAGATATGCATTTGTGTATATGCATTTGTGCCATTATTTCAATAGCCACTTTTCCACATTTGCATGAGTTGAACAAAGTTTATCGAGGTTGGTTATTTACGGCCGGATGCTCTTCCTGTTGCCAACCTTTCACCTGTTTTGAAGCTCAGCAATATTTCCCTATGGCTAGACATGTTTTCACAGAATATTGTAAATGAATGACACTGCTTGTATCACAGTGACAATTATTTACAACTATCACACAGTGTCATAGCAAGGAGACACGAACATTTATATATATATATATATAGAGATATATATATATAATATTAAATTAGAGATAAAACCACTATTAGGCAAATCATACAATGAAAAACTTAAGCCAATACATAAGATTATTTAATTTATATTATTTAAATATATAACAAAATTATTAAAAAAATATAATTAATATAACACTACGATCGTTTCATGGCTGTTAATTTCTTTAAATTTTCGAGTTACAGTCATTCATCAGGTGGTTTAAATATTGATTAAACCTCGCCAAGTTAAATATTTAAACCACCTGATGAATGACTGTAACTCGAAAATTTAAAGAAATTAACAGCCATGAAACGATCGTAGTGTTATATTAATTATATTTTTTTAATAATTTTGTTATATATTTAAATAATATAAATTAAATAATCTTATGTATTGGCTTAAATTTTTCATTGTATGATTTGCCTAATAGTGGTTTTATCTCTAATTTAATATAATATAATATTTTACTATAAAATTGGATTCAATCCTAAATCTGATTTTTCCCTGTAAGTTTGGATTTATTCCCTAATATTTATTATATGTATATATATATATATATATATACTGTGTAAATTATGAGGGTAAAAAATTAAAATAATTTATTACCAATGATTCGCATGCATAATAAAAAGTCACAAGACATGAGATATTTTTATATATAAGAGTGTATAAAGATTTATACACAGGAAGAAGAATTATTTTTGCGTGGTTTGGGTTTAAGAAGTCCTGTCAAGGTGCTTCTCTCTGTGTATAAATCTTTATACACTCTTATATGTGTGTGTGCGTGTGTGTGTGTGGTAGTGTTGGAGGTGGGATGTAGAGGAGGAGAAGATAAAAGAAGAAAAGAGTTGTTGGGTAGAAAGAGATATAACCTACGTGTGTATGTATATTGTGTGGGATGGATGTATATATCGTCATTTTAACATCCACTATACTATACTTATCTAACCTATACTGTTCTAGTTTAGGTTAGACAAGGTCTATTGAGACAACTTTTCTACACCTGGATACCCTTCCTATCGCCAACCATTGTTTCTAAATAAGGAAGAACACATTTGACACAGTATTCCTACATACATACATACATATATATATATATATATATATATATAACGGGAAGCTTTATGAAAATAGACAAAAGACGAAGGCAGGTTTACGGAAATAAACAAAAGACGAAGGCAGGTGGAATACAAACAAACAATTGTATTAGTATGGCGCTCAGGAAATATAAATGAAACAAGTCTTTAACGTTTCGAGCCTACGCTCTTCAACAGAAACATATATATGCAGCACGGATTTTTGTCAGTGAACAGGTCGCGGATTTTAGCGACGAAAATATTTTGACAAATTAAACTTAAATGTTGAAGTGAATCGAACGGCTTTTGTGTGTTTCTTAAATGGCTTATAAACACCTTCCACGCTGCAATTGTTATATATATATATATATATATATATATATATATATATATATAATCATCATCATCATCATCATCATCATCATCATTGTTTAACATCCGCTTTCCATGCTGGCATGGGTTGGACTGTTTGACTGAGGACTGGTGAGTCAGAGGCTGCATCAGGTTCAATCTGGTCTGGCAAAGTTTCTACAGCTGGATGCCCTTCTTAATGTCAACCACTCCAAGAGTGTAATGGGTGCTTTTTATGTCCCACTGGCACGAGGGCCAGTCAGGCGATTCTGGCAATGACCACACTCATGCTCAAAAGGTGCTTTTACATGCTACCTGCATGGGAGCCAGTCCGGTGGCACTGGCAACGACCATGGTCAAATGTTGTTTTTCACATCCCACTGGCAAATGTACTAGTAAGGCGACGCTGGCAACGATCATGCTCGAGTGGTGCTTTTCACGTGTCACCGGCACGGAAGCCAATCCATGGCCCTGGCACCAATCACGCTCAGACATGCTTTTAACGTTCCACTGGCACAAGTGCCAATCAGGCAGTACTATCATCGGCCACATCAACAATTTTGGTTTGTTTATAGTTGCCTCAACAGGTCTTTTCAACCAAAGTTCATTGTCCAATGACTGAGGATTACTCATAAGTGGCCCGGTTACACCCCATGTTTGGATGTGCTTTTAATGTTCGACTGGCACAAGTGCCAATCATGCAGTATTGTCATCGGCCACGTCAGAGATTTTGGTTTTGATTTTGATTTCACTTGCCTCAATAGGTCTTCACAAGCAAGGTTTATTGTCCAATGAATGAGGGGTATTCATAAATGGGCTAGTTACACCCACTGGCATTGGCATATACATACATATATATATATATATATATATATATATATATACATATATATATATCATCATCATCATCATCATCGTCATTATCATCATTTAACATTTGCTTTCCATGCTTTCCATGGGTTGGACGGTTTGACTGAGGTTTGGAGAGCCAGCGGCTGCACCAGGCTCCAATCTGAACTGGCAAGGATTCTACAGCTGGATGCCCTTCATAATGCCAACCACACTGAGAGCATAGTGGGTACTTTTTTATGTGCCACCAGCACAGGAGCCAGTCAGGTGGGCATGGCATCGATCATATTCAGATTGTGCTTTTTACATGCCACTGGCACAGCAGCCAGTCAGGGGCCACTGGCATCAACCACGTTTGGATTGTGCTTTTTACTTGCCACTGACATGGGAGCCAGTCAGGCGGACCTGGTATTGAGTACGTTCAGATGATGCTTTTTACATGCTACCAGCATGGGGGCCAGTCGGGTGTGGGAGACAGGCTTCTTTCAGTTTCTGTCTACCAAATCCTTTCTCAGGGCTTTGGTCAGCCTGGGACTACAGAACTACAGTAGAAGACACTTGATTTGGTAATAGTGATCAGATGTGCATGCTGTGCATTGTATCACTCCCACCATCAGATGGACATTGCTTGAACAGGTGCTCAGCATACCATACCAGGTGTGTCAATGTGATTGCAGAGCAACGAGAGATGAAGTTTTTTTCTCAAGAACACCACCTGGGCTAGGAAGTGAAACCATGATCTCACAATTGTGAGGTGCAACACCCTAACCACTAAGCCATGTACCTTAAAAACACACACATACACTCATGCACACACATTATATACACACAGCCACACTGGCAGGTAGAGAAAAGTAAAGTGGCTGTGAATTATAGACTTGCCTTTTTCACTGTGAATTCTGCTTGAATAATAAGTACGTAGTTTTAATGTAAGAATATTAATTCTGAAAATATTCCAGTGAACGAGTGAAATTAGGAAACTCAAACTAATATTACGTGATAATTTCCAATCACTGCCAGTTTAGGCAGCAATAAATGTGAAGTGGTTGCTAAAAATAGTGCAGAATATTAGTGTTAAATAGTTTAGTGACTCTTGTAATGCACACATAGTGAAGATAATGGCTTGGCCAATCATAATTTTCTATAATCAATAAATCACATTTTGTTTACATCCCCCATGGATAAATGATTAAAAATCAATAAATAAGTCAAGTGCTAATAGACAGAAGTCAAGCAACACGAAAGAGAGAAGTGTTTCTCAGTGTGGGCCTGTATCAAGTTTATCTTAAAAAGAATCAAGAGGAAATTAAGAGAAACAAAGTAGGTGTAGGCATGGCTGTGTGGTAAGAGGTTTGCTTCCCAACCACATGGTTTCAGGTTCAGTCCCATTGTGTGGCACCTTATTTTTTTATTGCCCACAAGGGGCTAAACATAGAGGGGACGAACAAGGACAGACAAAGGGATTAAGTTGATTACATTGACTCCAGTGCATAACTGGTACTTAATTTATCGTACTTAATTTATGGTACTTAATAAGGCGGCGAGCTGGCAGAATTGTTAGCATGCCGGGTGAAATGCGTAGCCATATTTCGTCTGCTGTTACATTCTGAGTTCAAATTCCGCCGAGGTCAACTTTGCCTTTCATCCTTTCGGGGTCGATTACATAAGTACCAGCTACACACTGGGGTCGATGTAATCGACTTAATCCATTTGTCTGTCCTTGTTTGTCCTTTCTGTGTTTAGCCCTTTGTGGGTAGTAAAGAAATAGGTACTTAATTTATCGACCCCAAAAGGATGAAAGGCAAAGTCGACCTCGGCGGAATTTGAACTCAGAACGTAACGGCAGACGAAATATTGCTAAACATTTCGCCTGACATACTAACGATTCTGCCAGCTCACCGCAAGTGTCTTCTATTATAGACCCACATCAACAAAAGCCTTGTGAGTGGGTTTGATAGATGGAAACTGAAAAAAAGCCCATTATGTATGTGTGTGTGTGTGTATGTGTCTTCCCAACATTTAGCAACTGGTGTTAGTTTGTTTATGTTCTGACAACTTAACAGTTCAGCAAAAGAGACTGACAGAATAAGTACCAGACTTAAAAGAAATATAACTACCTTCAAGGTAGTACCCCATCATGGCTACAATCCAATGGATGAAATATGTAAAAGTGAGAAGAAAAAAAACACCTTTTTTTTGCTGATGTTTACTTATCGTGTTGGCTCTGAACCAACTGTACTGTATCGAATAAACACAGAAACAACTGGACTGTATCGAATAAACATAGAAAGGTTTTATGTAACAAGCAGCTTAAATACAACTAAAACTTAATCGAAGTGACATTTAGACAACACATTCCAATTTTAACCCTCTGTATGCTCCATATATCACGTGATACGCAGGACATATTGCCCCAGCATCCATGCATCAGATGTGACACACATTCCCCAAATTTTTCCAACCATTGGAGTAACTTGGGAGTTATAAAAAGGGAAGCTTTATATTGTTCTGAAATAAAGACTAACAAAAAATCTGAAAAATAGAATGGGTGTTTAGGATAAACTTACAAAAATGCATTGAACAGGCAAATGGTTAAAAAATTTTGGTGAAAAATATTTTAATAGGAAGTGTTTGGAATGTAACCAAAGGAAAGCTATGATTTTGTTACTTTTGTAAAAAAACAGAATGCTTGTTTTATATCACATTGGTTATCAACTCACAAAAGCTGGTGAGATGTATGCAACTATAGGAAGTTTAACTCTTTAACATTTAAACTGACTATATATTCTATGTTTTATGTTCAAACTAACCAGATTTGGCCTATCATGCTTGCCATACAATGTCATTCTAAATATAGTCGTGGCTGTGTGGTAAGAAGCTTGCTTCTCAAACACATAGTTTGGGATTCTGTCCCACTGTGTGGCACCTTGATCAAGTGATTTCAACTATAGCCTTGGCCCAACCAAATCCTTGTGAGTGGATTTGGTAGATGGAAACTGAAAGAAGCCTGTTGTATATATATATATATATATATATATATATATATATATATATGTGTGTGTGTATGTATGTATATATTTATGTGTGTGTTTCTTTGTGTCTGTATTTGTGTCCCCATAACTTAGTTTAAGATACCAATAGAATAAGTACTAGGCTTACAAAGAATAAGTCTTGGAGTCGATTGCTTCGACTAAAATCCCTTGAAGGTGGTGCTCCAGCATGGTCACAGTCAAAATGACTGAAACAAGTAAAAGAATATCTAGAAGCAGTGAGACAATGTATAATTAATTCAAACCCATTTGAATGAATACACATTATGTTTGACAGAATCACCTCAATGGCAAAGGGTTAAGTCTGCTGTGCTTGGAAAGTCACACTACAAGGAAACATTTAATGTTATTTATTTATAGGAGTGAGATGGGGTTGGGGGGTGAGATGAAATTCCATGGAGACTTTGTAGGAGTATTTGTGAATGATGGAGTTGCATCTGTGATAAAAGAAAATTTCTGGTTCTCTTGCAAGAACAAAATTGAAAACCTATTTCTTTACTACCCACAAGGGGCTAAACACAGAGAGGACAAACAAGGACAGACAAACGGATTAAGTCGATTATATCGCCCCCAGTGCGTAACTGGTACTTATTTAATCGACCCCGAAAGTTATGAAAGGCAAAGTCGACCTCAGCAGAATTTGAACTCAGAACGTAGCAGCAGACGAAATACAGCTAAGCATTTCGCCTGGTGTGCTAACAATTCTGCCAGCGCACCGCCTTAAAATTGAAAACCCTAACGTTGAGAGCATCCATTGTTGTTTCCATTGTTAATGCTTCAAAATCTGAAATTAGTCCTAAAGGCTGCAGCAAAACTGGTCAGTTTTGTTAAATCAAAATTACTAAATGGCAGAACTAGTGCTGGTGAGGTACTCCTTCAATTAGCTATCACCACAGAACCTCCTATGGGATATAGTACCCGTCTGACCATCTTTCTGTTTTGGTAATGGATAAAATAAGTCAGAATGTTGACACAGAGGTAGATGTAGGACTCTGTTAGAAAGTTCATGCAGTAATTAATGAATTAACAGCTAAGATTTGTTTTAATGAATACCTCTCTCCACCCTCATTGTAGAATATTCTATTAGGCATGGGTGTATGGTTAAGAAGCATGCTTCCTAATCATGGGGTCTCAGGTTCAATTTGTGGTGGTACTTTGTCTCCTGCTACAGCCCTAGGCCAAGTATATATATATATCTATATATATATATATAAATCAAATTAGCGATAAAACCACTATTAGGCAACTCAAACAATGATAGACATAAACTAAAATATACTCCCTAATATTATTATATATATATATATAGATAGATAGATAGTTAATCCAAACATGAAAACACAAAGAGAAAACACAACAACACGAGGACATGGAACAAATATATTATTATATATAGTATATTATTATTGGACGCTCAGGAAAGAAGGAGGTATATATACATATACATATATGTGTATATATTTTACTATTGGATTGGTGCATAATTATTGAGGCTTTTTTTTTTTTCAACTATAATAATAACAAAAACATCTTTAAATGACGGTCTGACCGTCTGCCAAGAAAATGGAAAGCAGTATTTGAAGTAGATGGTGAATATGCTCCAGAATAAACATTTAAAGATGCTTTTGTTACATGTTGTTATTATTTTTGTTGAATAAAATTTGTTGAAAAAAAGCCGCAATAATTATGCATCAACCCAATATAATGGGCTTTATGTCCGTCTGTCTGTCTGTCTGTTCCCTTTTCAAAGCCAAACAGCTGGACCAATGGTCACGATGTTTTTCGGGAGTACGAAGGAGGTTTCCAGGAAGGTTTTTAGGAGAAAAAATTTGAAAAGTATGATTGTTTAGTGGATATTGGGGGCAATTATTCAGTTTACGGGCGTAAAAAAAAAACTAAATAAAAATTAAGGGGGAGTTAACTAATAAAGGAAGCAAAGGGAAGTAAGCCAAGTTTTAATTAATATTTTATTCTTCTCCACTCAATTACGCCATATAAATCCGTGCAAATACGAGACAAACAAAACCTCTGAAGTGCCGAATTGACGGCGTAATTTGCATCCATGTATAGCCACCGTTTAAAATTCCGATATCATGATATGATCGACAGCCATCATTTATTATGCGACTCCCTGTCAGAATCTATCAAAGAATTAATGCTGTCAAAGTCTGCTCAGAACGAACAGGTACTTCCACCAAGAAGCATTTCTTAGAAACTCTCTCTCTATTCTGCTGAATACCCACCTCCCCTTAATTTTTATTTGCTTCTTTTTTTTAACCCTGCAAACTGAACTATTATCGATATTGAATTTTGGGCGATCTTTCGTCTCTAGTAGACCTTTCCTTCGATTTCCGTAAATTTTTTTTTTTTTTACATATGGGCTTGCGGGAACTTTTGAAGTAATATACATACATATACACATACACCGAGTAAAAAATTTCAGTTATCTCTTTCTTTCACACATTACTCTGTCTCTTCACACACACTAACAGAAGCACTTCACTTACACAACATACTGTCTGTCTCCCACACCCCATCAAACACACACACACACACATGTACATCAATGCTTCACATGCACGGTAACTTCAAAAGAACTTCCCCCGTCATACAATCGCTTTCTCTTAGTCTCTTTCGCTCTCATTACTTCAAAAGTTCCCGCAAGCCCATATGTAAAAAAAAAAATTTATTTTACGGAAATCGACGGAAAGGTCTACTAGAGACGAAAGATTGCCAAATTTTGTATTTATTAATCATCTTTGATATTTTTTTGGTTAAAATTCCAGCGACGAGGATTAACTCTGGATTCCCCCACACCATTATAGTTCGTAATTTCAGAGGGCTTAGATTTATTTCCTGTCATAGATGGGCAGATTCCTAAAGGTTCCACTCGCGCATTCACAGCAAAGACTTTAGATCGTGTAGGTGTATTTTTACCCTTTCCAATGTTTACTCACGGCTGGTTATACTTTGCTTTGAATAGAGCAATGGACTCCAGGAATTTGAAAATTAGTGTCAACCAAACAGAAAATATCGTCTACAAAGAAGTTTTGTAATCATATTGATATTATCGAAAGGAATATGATTCATAATTTAAATAAGGACATTTGTGAACTTTGAATGTATAAGAGTATAAACAAGCGTAATATAGTGTAAACAACTAAAATAAAAGTATATCTAAATAACATAGTCAAGATTATTTGCCAACGTAATGTGGCAGTCCTGGTTAAGACAAATGTTGCTATTATTTAGCCCCAGGAAACTTCGTCTCCATAAATAACAGTAACAATTGTCCTAACCAGGACTGCCACATTATGTTACTCTTTTACTTGTTTCAGTCATTAGACTGTGACCATGCTGGAGCACCGCCTTTAGTCGAGCAAATCGACCCCAGGACTTATTCTTTGTAAGCCTAGTACATATTCTATCGGTCTCTTTTTACCGAACTGCCAAGTTACGGGGGCATAAACACACCAACATCGGTTGTCAAGCGATGTTGGGGGGGGGGGACAACACAGACACACAAACATACACACACACACACACACACACATATATATAATATATATATATATATATATATATATATACATATATACGACGGGCCTCTTTCAGTTTCCGTCTACCAAATCCGCTCACAAGGTTTTGGTCAGCCCGAGGCTTATAGCAGAAGACACTTGCTCAAGGTGCCACGCAGTAGGACTGAACACCCGGAACCACACACCTACTTTCCACACAGCCACACCTATGCCTATGCACACAGCCACTCCTAGGCAAATAATATTTACTCAAGAGTACTGTTGCTGAATGCCTCTTGGTGACAGACTCAGAAATAATAATTTATCTAAATAACGTTTTTTTTTTCCTTAATACTTTTTATGCAGTGGTTGAAGGAAGCTCTAGCTTTCGTTAGGAGTAGTCTACATAACCATTCATAATATACAGGTTGGGAGCCTATTTCAGTTTGGGAGGGAATCGTCATCAGATGTCACTTAATCGCAAACACATGTCATGTAGTTGCAATAGAATGCCGTATCACCAATAATAATGTGATTTCTCTAAGACATCACCCAGTAATCTATGAAGTCCATTTACACATTTCTCAATACATACTACTGTTATGACTTCTCCCCCTCCCACATTTTATGCCTCTGTTGTAGATGAGTAGATTTGCTAATATATATCAGCATCGTCGTTTAACGTCCGCTTTCCATGCTAGCATGGGTTGGACGATTTTGACTGAGGACTGGTGAACCAGATGGCTGCACCAGGCTCCACTCTTGATCTGGCAGAGTTTCTACAGCTGGATGCCCTCCCTAACGCCAACCACTCCGAGAGTGTAGTGGGTGCTTTTTACGTGCCACCGGCATGGAGGACAGTCAAGTGGTACTGACAACGATCTCGCTCGAATCTTTTTACACATGCAACTGGCACAGGTGCCAATAAGGTGACACTGGTAATGATCACGCTCGAATGGTGCCCTTTTATGTGCCACCGGCATGGAAGCCAGTTAGCCACTCTGGCAATGATCACGCTCGGATGGTGCTCTTGGCACCCTACTAGCACGGGCACAAGTGCCAGTAACTCCAAATTTAGGGGAATGGAATACAACCTTCTACATCAATAAACTACTATCATTCCTGAAAGTTGTTTTTTTTTATACTTTCTGCAGACTGCTTGAAGCTTACTAACTTCCTACGTCTTGATCCTTAGATCTTACATTTACATGTATATCTGTGCATCTCTGTGTGTACACCCTTGTCACGACATCACATTAATGATTGTAAATGATGTTCGTTTTCAGTCATCTGAGAAAAACATGCCTGGTCATAGGGAAATATTAGTAAAATAAAGACCCCCTTTGGTCAAGAATGACCAAGGATTGCACATAGAAAGTTCCCCTGCAAAGCACAAGTCCAGGCAAGGACTTGTGAAATAAGTACCAGTTGCGCACTGGGGTTAATGCAATCAGCTAGCTCCCTCTCCACAAAATTCAGGTTTGTGCCGATAGTTGAAAGAATTAACACTATGGAAGGCAGCAAGCTGGCAGAACCATTGGCACATCAGACGAAGTGCTTAATGCTCTTCTGACTTTACGTTTTGAGTTCAAATGCCACCAAAGTCAGCTTTTGCTTTACATTTTTTGAAAGGTCAATAAAATAAGTACCATGTGCCAAAATTTGAAACCATTATTGACCTTATGTAGTTGTTGTTTTGATTAAGCAGATGTGATCATAGACTTTCCAGTTGTGCCCACCTCTTCTTTTATTCAGTTATATAATTACATCTATAATTGCTTTTATCTAATGTGTCCTTATTTGCTAGGTGTGTGGTTTGAGGAAGGCGGCGAGCTGGCAGAAACATTAGCACGTCGGGCGAAATGCGTAGCCGTATTTCGTCTGCCGTTATGTTCTGAGTTCAAATTCCGCCGAGGTCGACTTTGCCTTTCATCCTTTCGGGGTCAATTAAATAAGTACTAGTTACGCACTGGGGTCGATATAATCGACTTAATCCGTTTGTCCTCTCTGTGTTTAGCCCCTTGTGGGTAGTAAAGAAATAGGTGTGTGGTTTGAGGAAGAGGGGTAAGTTGGCTGTGATTTTTAACCAATCGAGTAACCACATTGTTGGTGGCTCAATGAGATTGGCTGATGATGCTAATGATGATGATGATACTGGTACAGCTGATCTACAAATGATTGCAGACATTTATCAAAGGATTTCTCTCTCCCCACCCTTCTCTCTCTCTCTCTCTCATTGTTTTCTTTTCTTTCCTTTCTCTTTTCTTTCTTTTCTCTCACTCAGTGTTTGTACATCTTGGTGTGTGTCTGCATATTTCTACATCCTATATTTATATAGTATGTATGTGTTTGTGTGTGTGTGTGTGTGTGTGTGTGTGTGTTCTCCCCCTCTCTCTCTCTGTTGTTTTCTCTCTCTTCTTTTTCTTCTTTTTTTTTCTCTTCCCCCCCCCTCTGTGTTTGTATGTCTTGGCGTTCCTCTGCGTAGTTTCACATGTATGTGTGTGTGTAGTAAATGCATGCGTATGTGTCCATGAATGTGATGAAAGCAATGTTTTTCAATGTGTTTGTGTGAAGAATATTGGTCCAAGTCAAAACTGGCAGCCATGGATCAATACTGGTTTCTTATTTGATAGAAGTCTGCTGTATTTTCAGTCTGTTAAACAGGAAACAACACTTCTCTGAAAAGAACACAAATTCTAATTATTATTACTTTAATATTTCATTTTCCAGCCATCTTCCATCAACTCTCATCACCCCCCTCTCCCTTCCTTCCCTTCCTTCATTCTCCACCCTATTCCTCTCCTCTCCACCTCTCTCGCTTTCTCTCTCCTCTCACACATGCATACATACACCTACATACACACTACCTCAGCTGCTTTGTAGAAACTGTTCTATGAATGAATTCTTTTCTACTCTAGGCACAAGGCCTGAAATTTTTAGGAGGGGGGCCAGACAATTAGATCGACCCCAGGATGCAACTGGTACTTAATTTATCGACCTTGAAAGGATGAAAGGCAGAGTTAACCTCAGCAGAATTTGTACTCAGAACGTAAAGACAGACAAAGTACTGTTAAGCATTTCGCCCGGCATGCTAACATTTCTTATTTCTTTATTGCTCACAAGGGGCTAAACATAGAGGGGATAAATAAGGACAGACAAAGGGATTAAGTTGATTACATCGACCCCCGTGCGTAACTGTACTTAATTTATCGACCCTGAAAAGATGAAAGGCAAAGTCGACCTCGGCGGAATTTGAACTCAGAACGCGATGGCAGACGAAATACCACTAAGCATTTCGCCAGTGTGATAATGCTTCTGCCAGCTCGCCACCTTTGTTCTATGAATGAATTGCTTCTATGTACATACTGCCCTCAACACGCTGCTTTTAGTATACATGATGCTCAGCATACTACCTTCTACACACTGCTTCTTTCCACATATGGCACTCTGCACACGGCTACTTTATACACACAGCTGTCTCTACACAGCTTTCTACACATTGCTCTCTACACAGGGTTGCTTTATATACAAGGGGGTGCTAAAAAGTTCCTGGCTTTGGGCAAAAGAAAATGCACGAGGATCAGTTAATTATGGTTTTATTCAACATATTCCCCTTTCAGATTCACACACTTTTTGCAGCAG